>NC_053421.1:9770599-10070599 GCF_016859285.1 Xiphias gladius
GAAGTGTCAATTGTATTTGCCAAATTAAATTCATAATTTCAGTAAATAATATATACTTGTTAAAATTACTTGTGGTCACTGTTCTATAGTGAATATATGTGATTCAAAGGTGTTTGTGTGTCCGTCTTACAGGATGATTCCATAGTTCATCACATGGTTGCAAAAACCATAGAGAACATCTCCACCACTGTTAATGGATCCTCCCACCACCTGGTTACAACAGAGATAGGCTCTGCCCTGTGGTACCTGTTCACTCACTCCACTGTGGAGGCTGTCAGAGTCACCGCCATCTCTGTAAGTTCAGACAATGAACTGCTTGTATTTTGTGATTGCTCCTGCACAACCTCAGATAATAAAAATGAATGACCTTTCTAATGCTAAATGACAACAAATGATTTGTTGCAAAATCTGGCAACTTAGCTTTAACCACCAAATGTTTAAATGGGCTATATATACATTTATTAACTGACCCCCCATGCAGAATTTGATATCTGTGAGTCATATTAACTTTGTTAATAGTGCAGTGGGTAGAATTACAAATTCATTTGTAGGTTGCTCCATATTATGCACAACTGGGAAGGTGCTTCTTTTTTTAATGGCTGTAACAGTTTAACATCAGTGACGTCAAGTGCAACACTACATTACATGTTTCTATGTAATGTCATGTTGCACTTGTCTCCGTCTCTATGTCTCCAGTCTCTTTCTAGGCTAACCCGGGTGGTCCCAGCAGTCTTCTTGGCAGTGATTGACACATGTGGGCCTGCAGCCATCTTGGAGGGTGTGGTTGGAGCAGGGGCTAGGGTCCAGCAGCACCTGCTCACTGCTATGGCTGCCGCCTTGGTCACCTCATGCATCCAAACACACCGTGTCACACAGAGCACGGTATGTGTATGCTGTCTTCACACCTGCATAAGAATGTAAGAGTATATTTCAAAAATGCCAAATGCAAATACACTCAGATTACATATCAATTGGCCCAAGAAGCCCAGATGCAAACAACCATATTGTTTTAATGTTATATTGAATTCATATTGCTACAGAGAAATTCTACAGATTTGGTAGTAACATCAGTACCTAGCAGGGTTGAAGTTTACGTAGGGAATATCACTAATGAGGAAGTTTTTACATAAGGACTGAGGAATGAAGAAACTCCTAGATCACATCACAACATCAGAAACAAAGGAAACTGGCTTCAAACTCTCTAAACCTTTACTTCATGCTCTCTCTTTCTCTCTCTCTCTCTCTCTCTCATCCATACAGTTCATGAACTAATGCTGAACTGTGCACAAACTAATTTGTCAGGAATTACTTATTTAATTTTTCATAAGACAGCCCATGTAGTGTGTATGTGAAGTTCTAATCTTGGTAAGGCTGAGGGGCTAAAATTGATTTGAAGGTTCTTAACTTGGAGTCTAGCATTGGTAATTGACTCTGAACTGAATTTATTTGCATTGAGCATTTCCAATTTAACACCAGAATACAAACTTAGTACTTCAACTCTACTCTAATTATACACTGATATGCATCCCCTCCCCAGCCCCCTCCCCTCCCATCCTCTGGCACAAAGACAGATAGTCCAAGAGTTTGTTTACACAGAACTCTGTCTGTTAGTGTCTGTGTGTGTGTTTGTGTGCATGCACTTGGGAGACTGTGTGTTATGCACGTCTGCACATGCACATACACTAATTTGTAGTGTGTGTCAGTATCTGGGCTAATTGGCTAAATGAAAGCGCTGCACCCTTCTACTTCAGCAAAGTATTATGGGTAGTAGGGAGGGACTTATCAGCCAGGCACACACTACTGGACTTTGAAATTAATTAACTTGGTGTGTCACCCCATAAACACACATGTATGCACGTTCTCTCACATTAACTCACACACTTACACACAGACATACACGCAGTCAGTAGTGTATGGTGTTGGTGATAATGATAATGGTAATGAATGTTGGCCAGTCAAAATTTTTTTCCAACCAGTTAGTGCCGTTGAGTTTATGCTGAGTGAATGGATGTCTAAAGTAGCTGTAGGCACAAGTTTGTGTGTGTGTGTGTGTGTGTGTGTGTATGTGGGTGGGTGTGTGTGTGTGTGTGTGTGTGTGTGTGTGTGTGTGTGTGGGTGTGTGTGGGTGTGTGTGAGAGATAATGTAGAGTCTGAGCTGATTAAGTTTTTAGCCTGGTAGTTTGATGCATTTTTAGAAAATTATGTTTTTTTCTTCTTCTTCTTAGGTTAAATGATACATTGAATCATTTCTTATTTCTGTGCATACATTATTTGAATACAATGTAGTAAAATATTTTTATAAGATAAACTCAGTATAGCATTGTGTACAATATGAAAACATTTTTCTCTCCTTACTCTGCACCAACCTATCTAGTTGGGATAGTACCTTGTATTCATTTAGGTGTTACTTTGCAGTGTTAATAGAAAAGTCTGATCCACATAGCTCACTTGTATTTGAATTGTAAAGTATAGTATCTTGGACTATACACCGTCAGAAACATGCACAACCAGTCTCAGGGAGACTTTTACTTTGTTCATTTGTGTTTGTGTCTTGTAGGATTTGGTGTTGAAGGTGCTGCGCTGTCTAGAGAGTCCATCCACAGTAACAAGAGCCAAAGCATTACTACTACTGCTGCTACTAATACAGGACAACTCTCACACACTGCTTTACTGCTGTCAACACAGGTAATTACACACTCACTCACACCTAGACACATGCACACACACAGACATGTACTCACAAATAGAGAGAAATTAAAACTCTGTAATATATATTTACAACATGTTTTGCTCCCAGCCAGATTATTATATGTAAACTTGTTTTATTTGGCTAACTGGGCAACAGCTAGAAAGTAGCTCACATTTTCTCACTTACTACGACCAATTATGTTTATATGAAAATTGATTGAATCTCATGTCTCAGGTCTTCATAAACAGCTCTAAGAGTTTGATGAACAGAAATTCTTAATGTTTTGCAACAGGGCAAACAAGGTTTGCCTGTAACTGTGTGCTCTTCAGTAGAGATAACATTGTATATGGTCCTACCCAGCACAGCAGTAGCTCTGCAAAGGACAATAACCAGATACGATACTCGACATCAGTTGGTTGATCTATCCTTTCTACTATGGAGGACGCTGCAAGTTTGACATATTCTTTCATTTTGTGATTTACACTCTTTTTAACTGTACTGTAACACAGTAATAACACATGGAAGCTGCTTGAGGGTGATGTGTCTGCTTAATTGTTATCTTACTACATAGTTCAGTGCACCCTCCTACTGACTGACTGTACTAAGATTTGGACTTGTGTAGCTTGCTCATAACTCCACTCAGTCTGTCAAACCACAAGCTAATTAGTTTTTCTGGAATGTACAGTGCATTCAGAACATATTCAGACCCCTTCACTTTTTTCACATTTTGATTTGTTGCAGCCTTAGGCTACAATAAAAAAATAATAATTTTTCCCCTCATTGCTCCACATTCAATAATGACAAAGCAAAAACAGAAATTTAGAAATTTTTGTAAATTTTTTAAAAAGGAAAAATTTAAATATAACATTGATGTAGGTATTCATGACTATGACTAGACAACTCTGATTGATTGGACATAATTTGGAAAGGCACACATCTGTCTATATAAGGTCTCACAGCTGACAATGCATATCAGGGCAAAAACCAAACAATAAGGTCAAAGGATTGGGGGGGAGGGCTTTGAACCTGATTGTCACTCTGGCTGAGCTCCAGAGGTCCTGTGTGGAGATGAAACAACCACCGTTGCAGCACTCCACCAATCTGTCCTTTATGGCAGAGTGGCCAGATGGAAGCCTCTCCTTAGTGAAAGTTTGCAGAAAAGCACCTAAAGGATTCTCAGACAGTGAAAAACAAGATTCTTTGGTCTTTTAAAGGGCAGCCGAGCAGGTGAACTCAAATGCAGACACAGACAAGGAGACTGGGCAGTTAAAGATGTTTATTGCAAGTTTAGAGGCAGTTCAAGCTAGTAACTGGGAGCCTGGGGCTGGAGGAAACCAGACATGACACTTAGAATTGGTTGTCCTACTGGAAGTTTCTCCCATCTCCATAGAAGAACTCTGGAGCTCAGCCTGAGTGACCATCAGGTTCTTGGTCACGTCTCTTACCAAGGCCCTTCTCCCCTTATTGCTCAGTTAGGTCGGGCGGCCAGCTCTAGGATGTGTCCTGGTTCTTCTAGACCTCTTCCATTGAAGAATTATGGAGGCCACTTTGCTCATTGGACTCTTCAATGCAGCAGAATTTTTTTTGTAGCCTTCTCTAGATCTGTGCCCAGACACAATCCGGTCTCTGAGCTCTGCAGGCAGTACTTCTACTTCATGGCTTTGGGTTTTGCTCTGATATACATTGTCAGCTTTGAGAGCTTATATAGACAGGTGTTTGCCTTTCCAAATCATGTGAATTTACCACAGGTGGACTCCAATCAAGGTGTAGAAACATCTCAAAGATGATCAAGAGAAATGGGAGGCACCTGAAATTTCAAGTGTCATAGCAAAGGTTCAGAATACTAAGATCAATGTGATATTTGAGTTTTTCCTTTTTAATACATTTTCAAAAATTTCTAAAACTCTTTTGTCTCTTTGTCATTATGGGATATTGAGTGCAAATTGATGAGGGACAAATGTTTCGTTTCTTTTATTTTAGCATAAGAGATATAACAAAGTGTGAAAAAATTTCAGGGGTCTGAATACTTTCTGAATGCACCATAGTTGCCCATTTTAACACAGACTGAACTGTTAGACAATAAAACAAATAACATTTGTGAATTCCATTTCAGGGTGGGATTTCCCTTTAATTATTTAGCTGTAGCTTTCAGTGTGTCTCTTACCCAGCTACACTGTTGTTAAAATTAAATTCCTTCTTCAGAATACAGCATGTTAGGCAAAATCCAAAAGTGTGCTCCCAGTTTTTTTTTTTTTTGTGATATTGTTAATTTTAAAGAAAATGGCATTTGTACTAACTACCACAACTAATCTACATTGTTAAATTGGTGTATATTATCTAGTTCCAGCCAAGCACTCCTGTTGGTCCAAGAGTCATCCAAGGTTGCTAGCTATGATTAATTGATTGCTGGGGAGGCATAAAACTTTTTTTTCTGGCACTTAGTGAAAACAGCTCTTTAAATCACATAATAATTTGTAATCCTTTTAATGGTATCTGTAATGACTGATCAAGGATCCAGGTCTCATTATGAGCTTTCTGGTTTCACTGCAGGCAGACTCCCCCTGTCCATTATGTTGGGTGTGAAAATAAAATCGATTTAATCAATAAATAAAAACAATGCAGTTTTCTTACTGTGTAATCCTCATGCAGCCTACTGGAAAACTATTTGGTCAAATTTCTGATAACAGTAGGCCTGGTAAAGACAGTTTGATCAGCCGCTGTTCTTTCAGCACCTCAGGAGCTGCTGAAAGACAGACAGCTGGTTCTGACTAAAGAGATGGCCACACGGAGGTTGGAGTCGGTGTGGATTGAAGGGACCGAATGCTTCAGTAGCGCTTACATGCCACTCATATCACACTTTTAATGAGATTCCCAGGTAGACTACATCCACAGTAATTGACTGAATCTGAAAACACTGTTTACTTCTGAGAGTGACTTGTGTACACACCATTGTTTTCACGTTCTTTGAGAGTTATAGACAATAGAAAGTTGACCTCTCAACTGTAATGCCACACAGCAGCTGATCATGTATGACCAGGCTTATGTCATCGTTTTCCAAAAGCTCTGCTTTCTTCTGTCTACAATGAAATGCAAGTCCAGCATGTTCACAGTTATTTACTCTGGAGAGCATTTTAGGAAAGTAGCTTAATGTGGATGGAGAGAAATAGCTTAATTCTCACATTTAACCAACTTATTTTGGACATGTTATATAACAAGCTAAGTTAAAGATTTATTAGATTAGTAAACCAAGAAATTTTGCTATACAGGCCATGCCTGGAGAGATTTATCTTGAAGCAAATAAATCACTTTCAGCACAATTATCTGTTATTTAAAGCAGACTGTTTTTAGTAGGGAGACTTCCTTCATAAAAATGCTGCCTGGGGTTGTAGGCAAGTTGAACTCTGTGTAACCTTTGCATTAACTAGTACAGAAGCTGTGGGAATGATAATATAAATGTATGTACCCTGGACATTCAGTTTGTGCTGCTGCATGTTTTGAATTTACTGGAACTTCAAATGGTTCATTAGAGCTGGTTGTCCTGTGTTTCACCTCACACTAACTTGCAATGCAGCTGTGAAAGAGCATTGCTCATATGATCAGATGCAAATACATGATATATATGTATACACGCAGTTCCCCTGGTAATTTATTACCAGTTGGTATTTCAGTTTGAAAAAGATGCCCTAGATTACTGACATATGGATCCTTATAACTGTCTCTCTCCTTGTCTCTTCTCTCTCTCCCTCTCTATTTTTCCATATCTTTTTTTTTTCTCAAAAAGTTTTTCTTTTTTATTGAAATGCTTCTCTTATCCTCTCTTTCTCTCTCTCAGTCTCAGGTTCTTATTTTCTTTCTCTGCTATTGCTGTCTCACATTTTACACGTGAACTGCCAAGTTAACTTTTGCATAAAATGGTAAGGTTAGTTGAAGTGAGGGTTTGCTGAAACTACCAATGATTTTCTTTGTTATTATTTTGTTTTTACCAAAAATAAACTGACATTCTGAATATACATCTTTATAAATTTTTTTACTCAAATAGCTCTCTCAGCTCAGCATCAGTGAAGTTTGATTTTATGCCAAGAAGTCATTAAATGTATTTATTGTTTTACACAATCTTACACAAAAAAATAAAATTTCAGCTGGTCCCAATTCCATAATAAATCATTCTAATTGTGGTTTGAGTATGTAGTGTGTTCATACTTAAAATCTGACAGAAATATGTATCCTTGAAGATATAGTTAGGCATAATAAATTCACTTGCTTTGTGAGTGTTGTGTTGATGGACACACCATGTGCAATTACAATGGAAATAAAGGACCTAGTGTCAGCTGGATATAATTAAAACTAATTGAATATTTGGATTGGAGTTGTTTGTGTGGTCAGGAATTTCTTCGAAAACAAGAAAGAACATTTTTCACTCTCAACGATAAAGTTGTATTTTATTCTAAAATAAAGTATGTTTGGGAAAAAAAATTGTTTCCAATTTTTAGCAGTAGCATTCCAAATTTGCAGTTTGATTCTCACTTTTCAGCATATGTCTGTGGTTGTTTCCTTTTAGTTACAGTACATTACTTCCTGGTACACTAACATCTTAAACACAATACCATAAAGGATACAAGTTGTAGTATATTCTCTGGAACTGGGACACAGAAATAGTCTTTGGCAGGAAATGGAAATGAAGCAGCAAGATTACCTTATTTAGGATCTTTTTACATTGCATGTCAGCCTTATGCCAGAGCATCATATATGCTGGATCTTATAATGATTTTTGCTTCCTTATAGTTATGAGAATAAAATTCCTGGAAGTCTAACCACAACCTTCTGTTACACATGACCTTAAAAAAGAATGAAGGTATTTTTATTTCTCACTTCCTCTTCAACTCTTTTCTTCTGTCTGCCTGTCTTTCAATCTCACATGTATACACTTTCTCTTTATGTCTCTCTTCTCACTTGCTCTCCCTCTGTTCACTGTGTTAGAGCTGTCAGAGTTGACCTGCCTGTCTCTCTCCCATCGAGCACTCTGCATGATTCAACCACACACACAGGCACACATGTCTTTCCCTCAGTCCTGCTCTCACCCAGGCACGTTGTGTTTAATTAGCTCCTCAGTGGTGTGAAAATGTGCGTGTGTGTTCGTAAATGTGTATTTGTCTGTATGAGATAAACTTGTGCAAGCCTCACTGAGAAGTGTCAAGATTGCCATTGGGAGTGGAGTGAGATGGCTTTCAACAGACACAGTCACACACACACAGAGCGAGCCACTTGTAGGTCAGTTGTGTGTGAGTACTCTGTGAGTCTCCCACAGTGACTGACAGAGAGGTGGCAAGTTTGTCTCTCTTTATTTAGCAATCAGGAAAATAGGCTGCAAGACTAACAGAGGAACACACAGGCAGAAGTCTAGCAGGGAGACAAATGGGCAGACAGACAAGAACCAGGCATAGAGCTGGGTAGGGAGACAGACCGGTCAACAACTACAGAGACAGACGTACATGTACAGTAGATGGAAAGGTAGACTGAAAAGCATTTTGTATTGGGAAAACATGTGGTACTATATTTGAGGCCGGTGTGGTAATTAGAAAATGCTGACTTTCGTGCTGTTGAAGATTATATTTTGAAACAACTGTAAGGGCTACCCAAATACAAAATTCAACACTTTATTGGAACCTACTATCATTCTGCTATGAAGTTTTGTACATACATCCATGGTGCCCAGGGGATACATCCTAATAACTTTGGTGATCCTCGGAAATTTCCACTGACACCACCATGAGGTTGACTTTTTTGGTTTTGAGTGAAATTTCTCAACAAAAATCTGATGGATAGCCAAGAAATTTAATAGATATGTCCCTCTCAGGATGAATTGTAATAACTTCCCTAACCGTTCTGTCTAGCACCATACACAGGTCAACATTTTCACTGTTTATGACAGAATTACAAGGCTTTCCAGTGTGCTGCCAATTTCAGAGAGGGGGTGGGAGTGACTTCTCATTCAGGAAATATTGTTCATTTATATCCTTATTTTATAACTGCACTGCAAAATAATACAAGCAGCAGTGAAAAAAGGGATGAATATTTCACTAGCAGGAAAGTTTTCTGGGGAGAGAAAACCCTTTTCTAAATTGATTACATGTAAATAATAGATAATTTTTCAGTTGATTTAAATAAATTTGTATGTAGTATGTAGATGATTTCACTAATGTGATTTTCCCCATTAATGAATGGGAACATACTGTACGGTAGCTTCAGAAGTATTCAGACCCCTTCAAGTTTTGCACTTTATTGTTTAAAGATTTAACTTTAAATGGACAAAATTGCCATTTTCGCCCATAATGACAGTATTGATAATGACAAAGTGAAAACATGATTTTAGAATATTTTGCAAATTTATTAATAATCAAAAAACGGAAATATCTCATTTACAAAAGTATTCCTACCCTCAATTCAGTACTTTGAAGAAGCCCAATTACAGTTCTTGGGTAAGTCTCTACAAAGTTTGCACACAGTTTATCCCATTCTTTCTGGCTGATCCTCTCAAACTTTATCAGACTGGATGGGAAGCATATGTGAATTTCCATCTTCAGGTCTCTCAACAGATGTTCTCTGTGGTTTAAGTCTGAGCTTTGGACTCTAGGAAGTCCTGGTGGTTCAAAACTTCTCCCATTCCATAATATTGAGGCCACTGTGATCCTGGGAACACTCAAAGCTTTAGAAACGGTTCTATACTCTGGTCCTGACCTATGCCTTTTATCGCAGAGGTCTACAGAGAGTTCCTAGGACTTCATGGTTTGGTTTTTGTCCTGACATGCAGTATAAATTGTGGAAACTTATATACACAGGTCTGTGCCTTTCTAAACTATGTGAAATCAATTCAATTTACTACAGGTGAACTCCAATCAAGTTCTGGACACATCTAAAGGATAATTAAAGCAAACAGGATGCACCTCTCACAATTTGGAGTGCCACAGCAGTGGGTCTGAATACTTTAAGGAGAAATTTATGTTTTTGATTTTTAATAAATTTGCAAATATTTCGAAAAAACATTTTTTCACTTTGTCGTTATGGATTATTGAGTGTAGATTGATTAGCAAAATGGCAATTTTATCCATTTATAGTTAAATTTACAACATAATAAAGTGTGCAAAAGGTGAAGGGGTCTGAATACTTCCTGAAACAACTGTATGTAATTGAAATTATTCATGTAGCAGACCTTTGTGGTAATGGAACTGAAAAAGGTCTTAACATTTGATGATGCTTACACTGCCTTATGCTAAGTTCACAATACACGATTTTAGCCCGGATTTTCCAATTGCCGACAGTTTTAGGAGATTGCTGAGAAAAGCCCCAGATCAGAGGCAGATTGGTGAGCAACCGCTATTTGTGAACTGTTCAAAGACACTATCTGAGAGATTTGCCTATGCATGACAGACGCTAGAAAGATATCTATCAAGCTAAATATCTGGATCTGTTGGGAGTCCAAATCCAGTAGTGTGAAAAGTGTTGTGTCTAGCAATGAGTGCAGCAACAAGCTACAGTGTTTTCATGACAAAACATAGTATGGAGACCAGACAGACTTGTTGGGGATTGCTCCTGGTGAAAGCTCTTGTTATTTGTGACCCCTGTTGCTTATAATCCATGTAGTGTTCAAACCACAATAATTTCAAGATTCCCAATTACAAGACAAGTTGTGTAGCGTGAACAGTACAGCAATCTGACTCCTTTGAAATACATGTAGTGTGTAGTGTGTGGCATTATCTCTGTGACATCCCTCTTTTCTACCTCATGTGTTTCTTGGTTCTAATTGTTTCATTTCGTGTTGTCATTGTTAATTATACTGTTGTATTTAATATCTATAAAATGCAATTAAGGTATTGTTGAGACTAATGTTTTCATTCCTGAAGGTCCAACGTTGCCAACTATGCTGGAGTAATTTATTTCACTGTGACCGATTACTAAGATCCTGGCAAGGTTGATCTTTATAATCATTTGAAATGAGATAAACTTAACTAGTAATTTGCAGGTCTGTCTCAATGGCACGGCTCAAAATAGATTTGATAATAAAACCTACTAAAGGGTTTTTTTTTTTTTTTTGCATTAATTTTTTTTTTATTTGCACAAACCCCATAACAGTAATGGAAATTTGTAAAAATGAAATGCACTGGACCCCAAATATAGTATCATTGGCACTCTAAAGCTTAGAATCAATATTTGTTAACTTCTGTGACCTCTCTGAATCTCTCTGCATGGGTCTGCATTAATTCTTGCTTTCGATTGCATGTGCCCTGATACACACATCTGTGGTTGTGTTTGTGTGTCACTAATGCATATCAGTTAGCAGTGGTAACCTTTGTGCTCTGTTCTGAATTGGTGAATAGAACATTATTGATTACTGTTCAATACACGCAGCCTGATGAGAGTAAAAATCTTCTCAAACTCGGGGTCGGTCTGTAAGTCTCCCTCTTGCCTGGTCTCCCTGCCCCATCGTTTTTATGCATCTTGTCAGAATTTCATAGCTCACTAACTAGAATCATATTGTTTAATGTGTCTTTTTAACTCTTATGTGTAGCAGTATAATAAAATCAATCACTAAAAGCAGCCAGAGTTAAAAAAAAATCCTTCATCCTTGAAACATTAATGTATTAGTAATACTACATACAGATGTGAAAATAAGTTGTTTTTTCTATTTTGTGACATGCAAGGCTTGTTTATCTCATTCTTTCTAGACTTGTCATGTACCTGGAGAGAGACTTACGCAAAGCCACACCTCTCAGAGAGAACCCCAGCCAATCAGGATACCTGTCTCAGTGTCTGGACTTACTGATTGTATATCTGAGTAGCACTGCACCACTGATATTGGGTACATACAGATACATACATGCACACATACTCACACACACAGATTAAAGATACCCCTCTGCATGTTTCTGTAAAACCATTCATAAAATTTCAGCTTAATAGGAAAATTTTAGTGTTTTTGCAAAATAGTCAAATATGGTTTATGCTTGTACGTAACCCCATTAACCCTCTACTGTCACTGTTTCTCATCTTGTATCCCCTTGACTTGTCTCCTATCCTTTCTCTAGAGGATGTCTTATGTTCATTGAGAGGTGTGATTCAGAGGAGACACCCCTCTGCAACTCAGAGCAGACAGCTTAAACACACTTTGCCTACAATGTCTGTAGTGCTGGAACTTCTTTCATCACAGGTAACTAGGACCAAAAGGAATATTTTTCTTATAAATTACCAGTAGCTATCTCTAGTATTGAACACAGCCTTCCCCATCTATTTTGCAAGTCAGTTAATCGCACATTCATAGTCCTTTCATTGAAGACTAGGTGTGTGTGTCTGTTAACAAATATATAATGGTTTTGATTTAATTTAGGTTAGTGCCAGATAGATACATTTGGCTATAGTTCTGACACCGTACCCCATTTGAATTTGTGTATAAGAAACCTTCAAGACAGTAATTTTAAGTGAAGCATTGGTCTTTTGTTTCTTTTTACTATTTTGCTTAGTCGTCCCATCACCCCCGATCTCTGTCAAACTGTTTGACTGACTCTCTCTCTTCTCACAGGTCTTTCGATCTCAAATTGTAACTGAGGAGTTTCTAGCTCAAATTGGATTGCTACTTGTAAGTGTTTGGTAATAAAGATTACGTGTTTTGCTGTGGAATTGTTGTCTGTCTCCACATTTGAGTGATTGTTTTACAAGCTAATAACACTGTTAAAATTCAGGATCCACAAGGACCTTTTGAATCTGAATTTGTTCGACATGTTAAAACATACAGTGACATCCCAACAAGTCTAAGCCATTAACACAATTAGGATAACGTAAAAAGAAGTATTCATTTCCATTGCAGTCTTTAAATAGTTTGCAGGACGACAGCTAAAAAAAGAAAACAGTTTTCACTAGCTACAGTACAGTACAAATATCTTGACCAAGTGTTGTTGAAGTTTTTAATTGATGTGTTATATCTACACTCTCTTTCTCTCAGAACTATATCATCTCTATAGAATCAAATGAAACCAATGTGGCCAGTGCAGTGGGTGAGTTACTTTTTCACTTACTGCAATGATAACACACAGTATACAATGCTTATCTACTGTGTCATTTTTTTTAACAAACCATACTTTGAATTCACTTTTCATGTGATTAGCATTGTGTTTTTCTCCTATGCATTATTTTATCTTTATGTTCATCATTAATTGTATCATATTAGTTGATGCTTTTATGTAAGTCTTAATTGTACTACATCTGCTGTTTTTCCCTTGGAACTGACATTTCACAATACATTTTCTTTACCTGATTTAATTAAGACTAAAAGTAATGAATTAAGCTTCTGTAGTTTAAAAATAGTGTCACTTCTTATAAACCATGCATTTTAGAAAATGAAGTTTTTAGATCATAGGAAAAAAATATTAATTTGTGGAAGATAAGGAGAGAAACAGGTAAATACATACATGAGGAGACAGATCTATTGAATGTCCAATCTGTTGTGCACAAGGCAAGTTGAGAGTACAGCATCAGCCACAAGGTACTGCATCTGGAGGAGCTGAGGGGGTTCATATTATCAACCATACTCCAGCTGCTAGCTCACAAATGGAATACACAGGGGATTCAGTTTCTGGTCAGCCTGTGGGTCATCCTCTACTTTTATTGAGGAGATGATTCAGTATACCTGAATGATATTTGATTCCCCTCTAGGTGCATCAGTATGTGATGAGTTGATTAGGACATCTCTGTCCATTGTGGAAGTCCTGAGTCAGCACCATTCTCTCATCACTCCACATCACGGAGCTGTAAGTATGCACACAAGTGAGTATGCACCTGACTTCCTGTCTTACTCACTGTCTGTCTACCTGATACAGACTAATTTTGAATGTGTGTGTGTGTGTGTGTGTGTGTGTGTGTGTGTGTGTGTGTGTGTGTGTGTGTGTGTGTGTGTGTGTCAGTCTGTCTGTTTTAGTGTGACGGCTAATAGTTTGTATGTCTGACTGATTGTCTGCTGAAAGTTTTATAAAGAAATATAGGACAGGTATCCTGTGATATTCAACATCAGTACATTAACTCTGACAGGACTTTGCAGACAACCTTTCATAATCCTGGTATTCTTAGAAAAACATAGGTAATACATGAGTTGGTTTGCTGTGATAGAACACTTGCAAAAAACAAGTGAGGACTATAAAAACTATCAGGTTAATGTTAGCGTTTCTCCATGAATATCTCCAGTTTTTGTCCATTTCATATAGTGGCCCCTGGTTTGATATTTACTCTGTGTCTTCCAGTCTGCTAAACCTGTCTATTAGTGGTCAGAGGACACAGGTTGAACTTGTGGGCTATTAGGCAAGACACTGATCAACTATTGAACCAACAGAGCCTCATCAGATCTGTGTGTGTGTGTGTGTGTGTGTGTGTGTGTGTGTGTGTGTGTGTGTGTGTGTGTGTGTGTGTGTGTGTGTGTGTGTGTGTGTGTGTGTGTGTGTGTGTGTGCGTGTGCATGTGACGGGACGATGAGATTGTGTTTAATGACTATTGACATATGGAAGTAGAGAGCCGTATGAAGCAGACAGGATGGAGGGAGAGAAAAGAAAAGAGATGAGGTATAGAAGAAAGGAGCAAAGAGGAGTCTTTCTGCAACTGAGAGTCAATAACACAGGAAGGCACTTTAATTACCATCAGCCAGCTCACATTAACTGTTATTGCCTGCTGGAGAAGGAGACACACTCATGTTTGAGTTAGTTTACGTATCTGAATCCCTATCCTAGAGTAAAGTTTGAACTAAGTTTTTTGTCCCCACAATGTCTTTTTAAATAAACCTCTTTCTAACTTAAACCAAGTAGGCATGACCATGTATTCACTAAGTATCCCGGTTGATTTAATGTGCAATTGAACTGTAATATGGAAAAACGGTTAAAAACACTTTATAGCCGACACAGACGTTTAAATATCTTAACTAACAGGTGTAAGCAAATACAATTTCATGTTGACTTTGGTCACTGAGCATGATTTTATTGCACTAAATGTGCAGTCAGTCACTAAGGTTGGTTCATTACTTCTTTGTTTATGTTAGCAATGTGTTTAGCAATTCAGAACAAAGGATAGAAAAAAACAACATATAAGAGTTTTCTCTATTGTTATCACATAATTTTGATCCTATAAATACAGTACAACACCAGACTAATTATTCATGAGCAAAACCAACTGGTGGTTTCCCTTATATCCCTATTGAACAATATTAAATTGAGTCAGTTAACTTGTTTGTTACTATACCAGAATTTGCCACTTTGGCAAATAGAGAATACTACCATCCTCTTTTCAACTCAGTCTCACAACTATTCAGTTATCTAGAAAGGCCAATATATATTGAGCATCATTATATACTACTGTATGTATCCAGGAGCCACTTGCTGACATAGCCCATTTGTTGTTACATTAATGATATACAGTCGCTTCAGTACAGCAGGTATATTTAAAAAAAAGTTTTATGCACTGCCTAATCAACAGTGTACACGAGGTTTGTTTACCAGAAACAGATGTTGAATTTCAGAAGACCAGCTGTTGCCTCTGATTTGCAAATGGTAAAAAAGGTAAAATAAAAAGTGTATACAATATTACATCTTTCCTACACCTGTGAGAATACAGATTAAATAGCATTTTACTACTTTTGTAGTGGCTGCAAAGTAAACTGAATGAAATTCATCTTTAGTTGTAATGGTGTTGAGGTGATAGGAAAGGTCTTTTTTGCACCACTGTACAATAGGCAGAGGGATTACTATGTAAGAAAGCAAAAACAGAAAATGGGGACAAAAAAGGATTTCAGAAAGTGTAGGGACATGTCACCCTTAGATAACAGTTCAGAGAAGCTGCACCAACCCCCCCCCCCCCCCCCACACACACACACACACACACACACACACACGCACAAACACACTCACACATTCCATCCAGTCTTTTGATGCTTGTGATATTAATACACAGACCATTAAGTGGTGGACAACATCCTTTGTACTTTTCTTTCTCTGGCTTTCAGTGTAATGACCTCACACACACTCACTCAGCATTCGTGTTGTTTTTATGGTAATATTTGTAATCATGCAAATTCATGCAATACAGATTCATGCCTAAGTAAAGGCTTTGACAGTTGTGGAAGTACATTTTTGTGTGTGTTTGTGTGCGTGTGTGTGTGTGTGTGTGTGTGTGTGTGTGTGTGTGTGTGTGTGTGTGTGTGTGTGTGTGTGTGTGTGTGTGTGATCAAAGAAATCACTCAACAGTGTATTTCCATAGTAATTTGATCCTCTGTGACAGTGGTCTGTGTGGATGATGCCCACTGAATTATTACAGTACAATATTTTCTATTCATTCTAACCTAAAAATATATAGTATCTGTTTTCAGATTTGCTGTGTGTTAAGTAGGTTTTCAGAGGAAAGGCTGAGATTGCTTTTATTGATATACTTTTTCCCCTCGAATGAGAGAACATTGGACCAAATTAAACTATTATTAATTAAACTATTGCTAATATTTATACTGTTCATCTTCAACAGTGAGATTGATTATGAACTTTTAGATACGCAAACACATTTGGAGTAGTTTTCTGATACATTTTCCACAAGTTCATTTTAAGCTGCTAAATAATTTCAGCCTGTTTCTACCAGTGGTTTTATGTCCACAGCAATAAGACATTATCTGCAGCTGACCTTATAGAACACCAGGTTATAAGTGTTTCTGCCAGATTGTAGCAGTGCTTTACTGCTGTAGTTAATCAGCCTCTTACAAATTATTGTGGTCAAGGAATAATACAGTGTAACGTGTAAAGTTTTTTGGTTTATTTATGTCTCTTGAAGGTTGTGGATGCCATCCTGCCGCCTCTGACAACACTGGTTTTCAGCAGAAATGGTAAGACAGGTGGAGGGTCATTTCTGAGAGCAGGCAGACAAAGAGAGAAGTGAGACTGAGGAGATGTGGAAGTAGAAGCAAATATCAGAGTGAGGGAGAAAAAGGAGCAGAGCAATTGGGAAAGAATGAAAAAGAAGTGACCGATTTAGAAAAATAGGGGAAAACTGATGCCAAATGGCTAAAGTACATAGCGTATACATACATTTATTGCATGTCATAATTCCCCTTTCTT
Organism: Xiphias gladius; assembly: GCF_016859285.1. Lineage (NCBI taxonomy): Eukaryota > Metazoa > Chordata > Actinopteri > Istiophoriformes > Xiphiidae > Xiphias > Xiphias gladius. The sequence goes on from NC_053421.1 coordinate 9,787,412, forward strand.
TCCCCTTGTTTTCTGTTATTGAACAAAGGAAAAAATGACCCAAAAAAAATCTGAAAAAAGAAAGATACTGTATATACATCCATAGATAGATAGATAGATATTGCGAGGATAATACAGTGTGTTCAGAAAGTATTCAGACCCCTTCACTTTTTTTCACATTTTGTTATGTTGCTATTATGCTAAAATAGTTTAAATTCATTCAATCAGTCTGCACACAATACCCAATAATGACAAAGCAAAAATTGAATTTTAGAAACTTTTGCAAATTTATTAAAAAGGAAAACTGAAATATCACATTGATATAAGTATTTAGACCCTTTGCTATGACACCTATTTCTCTTGATTATCATTGAGATGTTTCTGCACCTTGATTGGAGTTCACGTGCTGTAAATTCAATTGACAGGATATGATTTGGAAAGGCAAACACCTGTCTATATAAGGTCTCACAGCTGACATATCGGAGCAAAAACCAAGGAACTGCCTGCAGAGCTCAGAGGCGCAGATCTGGGGATGGCTTCAAAAATATTCCGGTGGTGTTTTCAGTGACCTCCATAGTTCTTCAATGGAAGAAAAGTCTGGAACAACCAGGACTCTTCCTAGAGCTGGTTGCTTGACTAAACTGAGCAATCAAGGGAAAAGAAACCTGGGAAGAGGGGTGACCAAGAACCCGGTGGTGACTCCCGGTTGAGCTCCAGAGATCCTGTGTGGAGATGGGAGAAACTTCCAGAAGGACAACCATCCCTGCACTAATCCACTGATCTGGGCTTTATAGCAGAATGGCCAGACGGAAGCCTCTCCTCAGTGGATGACACATGAAAGCTGCTTGGAGTATGGAAAAAAGCACCTAAAGAGCTCTCAGACTGCGAGAACCAAGATTCTCTGCTCTGATGACACCAAGATTAAACTGTTTGGCCTAAATTCTCAGCGTCATATCTGGAGGAAGCCAGGCTCCGTTTAACACCTGCCCAATACCATCTCAACGAGGAAGCATGGTGATGGCATCATCATACTGTGGGGGGGGGTTATTCAACAGCAGGGACGGGGAAACTAGGCAAGGTTGATGGAAAGTTGAACGGAGCAAAGTACAGAGATATCCTAAATAAAAACCTTTGTCCAAAGTGGTCAGGACGTCAGACTGGGCCAAAGTTTCACCTTCCAACTCGAGTGGCCCAGCCACAGCCTTGACTTGAACTCAATCGAACATCTCTGCAGAGTCCGGAAAATGGCTTCCACTGACAGTCCCCATCCAACCTGACAGAGCTTGAGCGGATCTGCAGAGAAGAATGGCAGAAAATCCCCAAATCCATGTGTGAAAAGCTTATTGACAAGAAGACTCAAGGCTGTAATTGCTGCCAAAGGTGCTTCGTTCTAAGTTCTGAGTAAAGGGTCTGAATACTTATGTCAAAATGATATTTAAAATTTTTCTTTTAAATAAATTTGCGAGAATTTCTCCAATCCTGTTATTGTTTTGTCATTATGGAATATTGAGTATATATTGAAGCAGGGAAAAAACAAATTTATACGATTTTAGTGTAAGGATGCAACATAGCAAATGAGAAGAAAGTGAAAAGGTCTGAATACTTTCTGAATGCACAGTAAATAGAAGAAAAAAAAAGATGTGCAGAGGAAAGAAATGCCAAAGAAGAAGGGGTGGTGAGCAGGAAAGGCAAATCTTGAATGTTTAAGGTCATAAAAATCTCTGCATTAATGAATTGTGTATCTAGTGAAAAGTTTCATTGTAATTATCCACTGCAGTTATTTGGTTTTGGACCCTCAGTGAGTCGTTATCATTTGGTTTTTGTGGGTCCAGCATGACAGAAAAGGAGTATTTCTTGTCGAACCAGTTTCTCAGGGTAAAATTATGTCCTTGTTTTGCATGGGCCATTAATTGTGTTTATTACTTGTTATCATGTCACACGAGGTTGTTTTAAAAAAGTCTGTTACATTGAATCCTCCATTCAGCCCTTTTCTATTTTGTGTTTTGTATGTATTGTAGTATCCATATACAGAATGTAAAATATAATATAGATATTGTAATGTAATATTCAAGTGTGTTAGTTATACTATATATTGGATATGACATTTATGATGGTCAGTTTATGTGGTTATTTCAGTCAATTTTATAGTCCTAGAAGGAAACTATAACAGTAAAAGTCAATAACATTCATAAACTAATTTGGTCAAAACAAGCCATTGAACATCTTTTTCCCTTTTTCTTGAACTATGTGACATCTTAAGGTTTGATTTTTACATTTTGGCATGGGCATTACTGCTGCCTCTAAATCAACAACTTCAACGTCATTTTTAAACCAATGGTCAGGATATTACTCAATTGTTGAATGTCACATGTCACATACATTAATCCTTTCTTTGTTTTGTCTGTGTGTATGTTACAGCGGAGTGGTCTGTGTTTGTTTTGAGTGTGCTGTCCGAACTCAGTCTTGTACTGCTCGTCCAGGATGGGGATCATTCTGATGAAGATGAGAAGACAAAGGAAAAGAAAGAGAGAAAAGAGGAAGGAGGAATGGCAGCAGAAGGAAGAAATAAAAACTCTTCCAGTCAAATCTTAGCTCTCATCACTAAATCTCTGCTTCCAAGGTTGGTCTGATTCTTTCTAAGTATTTGCCTGACAGTTTGTTTGATTTCCTCTGTTAATTTTTGTTTCTGTAGGAACAGAAAAGACTTATAGGTTCTATGAGTGGCATTTTTCCATCAATAGAGCATAAACACATTAACTGTGATACTTTGATATAATTAGTGTAAATGAGACCATCATCAAAATTATTCCTACTCTGTTTTGTGCCAGTGGTATTATTGATTATGTTTCACAGTATTAAAACCAAATTTCATTCAACCCCCCTTTGACAACCAAGATGATGATGTATGAAGTCCAACCTAATCCTTGGCTTATGCAAGTACCCCACTATTTTAATTCAATACTAGCTGTACATAGACACAATATTAAAACTAAAACAGCTCAAGTACAACAACTGCCAGGTCAAAAATACATTAAGCCTTTGTATCTTGGTGACAACAGGTGATAATGTTAACAGAGATGTCCAACCCTCATAAATTCTTTGATGAACAAGTCCAATTATTATCTTGACGCTTTTTACACAGGTGACAGTCTAGTCAAGGTAACTGTACTATATTGAGATATTAGAGATAGTTTAAGGATTTATTGATATTCTGATATTGCATCCTGCCTGTACCTCTTCTTTCAAATATACAGAGTTGTTTTGCATCCTGCTTCTGTGGGTCCTCGTCACATCCTAGTACTTGTTAGATACAGCTAACTGACAAGCATCTGTCTTTATGAGTGTTGGCATCCAATGATCATACAATCTGTGGAGAGCAAAGACAGACAAATGCAGTAGCAGAGGTTTACATCATGACAGAGTAACGAGAATACAAAATAGATATTGACATTTGTGGTGTGTTTTTCTCACTTTCCTTGACATCTTCTATGTGAATCTATACTGTCTCTTCCCATACCATTATTATTACAAAATGTCCTGCTCTCTCATTTTTATCTCATGTGTTACCTCTTGTTCACATTTATTTCCACCCCCATTTTTCTTCCTCACATCTCCCCTCTTCCTCCCCTCTTTACCTCTTAAATTCCCTCCTCTTCTATGCAGGCTTCGTTTTCTCTCCTCCTCCTGTTATAACTCTGGTTTTCCCCTCCCTCTCTTCTCCATCCCTCTCCCCAGATCTGTTCCACATAACACTCTGTTACTAATGATCATAACAGTACATTAATTATTAACACTTTGAAAGCCAGATGTTATACTTATGAATGTTTGTGTTTAGGTATGAGTCTCTTCTTAGAGCAGCAGAGCCTATCCAACTCTACGCACTCAAACTGCTGGTATCAATGACTGAACACAGCACGCAGATCTGCAGGTAGTGTACACATAGGTGCTCCATAATTCACATACAATCAATCACACATAGAGACAGCAAAACATTTTTAAAGCATTTTAAGACCAAAATGTGACTGTACTTTACCTTACAGTACCAATTCTAAGTATTATCAGCATATTATACTGGTTTTTATATTATACATCTATTTAAGTCGTCCTGTGTGTAGCAGCACAAACTGATAAGCAAACCTACTCTAGAGATGCTGGTCAGTAGGGACATCAATCCACATCTTAACATTCATTATTTCTTCTTATAATAACTGAAATTTTATGTGAACGTTTGTTAACTGAAGATACTTTTGACTCCATTATTCTTGTTCTCTATCCAAGACCAAGCTTTGGTTGTATTGGAGTGTTTTGCAGTCCTAGCAGGCGTAAACACACAAATACACAAAAGCACATTTTTTGCTCTCTGTTTTTAATGTTTTAATGTAAAACCAGTCATTCCCAGATCAGAATTGTGAATCACTACCAACTGTTTTTTATTCACAGCCATCCACACACACATATACCTGCATAAATGTGCACACAAACACACAAACGTATCATTGGCAGTGATTAATTTACCCACTACAGTACATAGATGTATACACAAACAATAATTTATTTACTAATGTAGCTGATGCACATTCAGATCTAATAGCAACATCGGCACAGCTGCACCACTGCTAGTGATCTACATTGAACCAGACCCAATCATCTCTCTTAAAGCCATTGTTTTCCACATTGGTTATCAGTTAAGTGGCAGGTATAAGGTGCTGTATCAGCTAAGATGTGTAAAGACTTGACATATTGTGCTGATATATCTTGGTACACTAGCTACTCCTGAAGAGCTTTGTTAAAAAGTATAGTGCACACGCTTTAAATATAGGACACTAAGACAAAATTATTGCTGCCGTTGAAGTAATATTCACGGCTTCATAATGTTGAAGTATTTTGCTATTCAGGATTTAAAAAACATTTCTTGAGGAAGCAGTCATCTGACACCAAAATAAAAAGAGGTAATGATTTGTTGCTGTTCGACAGAGAATCTGCTGATCCCTATGCTAACCGTGTGTGTGTGTGTGTGTGTGTGTGTGTGTGTGTGTGTGTGTGTGTGTGTGTGTGTGTGTGTGTGTGTGTGTGTGCGTGTGCGCGTGTGCACGTGTGTGTGCGCGTGCGTGCGTATATGCTTGCCTCACTTGTGCATGCATGAACATGTGTGCTTGATAGATGTGTTCTGACGGCACCTGTCAGTAATGATTCTCTGGTCTCTTGATTCTCTGGTCACCTGTCTTCTCTTTTCAGCTGTTGACAAACACAGAAAGTGAGGGTGAAAAGAGATGAGGCAGTGAGAGAGAAAAGAATGGGGAATGCGAAGAGGGAATGGATATGAGGAATTAAGGATTGAAGGAGGAAGTAAGAAAGAGATAGGAAGGGAGATTGAGGAAGATGGATGGGAAGAAAGGATAACACTTGGAATGAGAGAAAATGCTGACAAAGGAAGGGGGATAAGGGTAGAAGGGATGAAATGTGAGGTAGCATGAATATGTGTGCATCACATCCTGGCTTTGAAGAGAAAGCGAGTCAAAGTAGGACAAAAAAGGGTCACAATGCCCCACGTGAGCAGTGTTCAGCTGTACATTAGCCAAACGGTGGAATTAGGAGTCTTATGTAGCAAAAAGAAACTTTGTAAGCTGTATATGCAGTCAAAAAATAAACAGAAGAAAAGAAAAATAAAACAACAAAACTTGCAGAATAGTGAAATAAAACAAAGACAAAATATACAGAAACAATTATTGGTACCCTTCACTAATTTTTGTTTGCAGAATCTTTGGCAACAATTACAGCCTCTAAATGTTTCTTGTAGCCATCTAGAAGTTTCTTGCACCTGTCTGCTGCTAGTTTCTGCCACTCTTCCATTGCTATGTGTTCAAGCGCTTTTAAGCTTTCAGGAATTTTGCAATGGCAGATTTCAGCTATCTCTAAAGGTTTTCAATGGGTTTTAGGTCCATCAGTCCATCTTTTCCTTTTTAACCATTCTTTTCTGCTGCTGGATGTGTGCTATGGATCGTTGTCCTGCTGAGAGACCCAAGACCTTCACCTCAAACCTAGTTTTCTGACACTGGGTAACACATTTCGTTCTAAAATGCCTTGCTAATCTCCTGATTTCGTCATTCCTTTGATACTTTGAGTGCCTCCAGTGGCAGAGGCAGCAAAGCAGCCCCACAGCATGATAGAACCTCCTCCAGGTTTTACTGTAGGTAGGGTGGTCTTCTCCTTATGGGTTTCATTTCGTCGCTTATAAACAAACTGCTGCACTGAATTTCCAAAGAGCTCCACTTTGGTTTACCTAGTGGCTTACCTATGAAAGTTTTTGCAAACATTGGTCTTGCCTTTTTGTGCCTTTCTTTCAATAGTGGTGTCCTCCTTGGCCTTCACCCATGGAGCACTACTTGGTTTAGTGTGCGGTGTATGGTACAGGCTGAAACCACCACTCCAGATTGCTCCAGGTCAGCCTGAGGCTCTTTAAATGTCTTGTGTAGTGTTTTTTCCACATCAGCATCAGCCTTTGCAGACTTCTGTCATTGAGTTTCTTCTTAGCACAACGTCCTGGAAGCATCTCAACAGTTTTATGACTGTGAAACCTCTTCATAACATCACAAATTGTTGAAAGATCTTTGGTGATTGCCTTGGAGCCTTTGGTGAAAAAGAAACTGGAAACTATCAGCCCCTTTCTATGCAGTCATCATTCATTGGTTAATTCAGGTCATGTGAACACGGAAAATTAAGCAGAGCTGGGTCTTATTTGTTTTTTATTTTGGTTGAGGAACTGATTTCAAATTCATGAAAAAGGTGCCAGTAATCTTGTCAAGCGTACCTTTTATGTCTGTATTTTTTTATTTCACTATATGAAAGCACTGTACAGTAACTTTGGACATTTTATTAAATATTTTGGTTATACAAAATTTGTTAATTTGCATTAATTTCTGAAGATATTCTAAATTCTGTATAAATTCAGTGGTGCCAATAATTTCAAACAGGACTGTAAGGCAAACTACCTTTTGGTTTTACAAATGCAGTCACACAATCACAAATATTGGTGGATGACAAAGTGGTCATAGACATGGAAATATCCTTTGCCAAGTATTTTATCTCATTCATAGTTCTATGTTTCATCTTTCAATAGTAAGTATTGATTTACAGCAACCATGAGTGTTAACCATCTGTTTTTTACTTCCCTTATTTCCTTCCCCTCTTTCATCCACTTATTTTATCTACTTTAGCCTTAATAACTCAATAAACCTCTTATCACTAATATCCCACTCTCCGTCCATCTCCATCCATCCCTCCCACCCTCCCATGGTTCCAAGTTCACCCTCGTTGGTGAATATGCCCCTACTTCTCTTATCAGTAATATTACCCCCTCTTGTCTTCATCATTTTCTTCCTCCCTCTCTCCTTATCCCCCTCTTTCCTTGACACAAGTAGAGTGACGTGAACTTTTCAAATTGGTGTCAGCACTGTTCTCTCTACATCTTTGTTTTTCTCTCACTCTTTTCCTCTGACATTATTAACAATATTTTACATTTTTTCTGTCTCCCTCGTTCTCTTTCTCCCACCATCTCTAATTTATTAACATTAGTCCACATTTCTCTCTTTCTCTGTGCCCTCTCTCCACAACTCTCCCTCCATCACTCTGGTTATACAATCAGAAATTAAATTGCCTGGGTCTTGGTTAGATAAGTGTGGCTATGAAGCCAGCAGTGCAGTAATTAGATGGTAAATTGGGGACATTAACGTTGGGAAGGCAGCCCGCTGTCTCTCTCTGCATTATCACAGCCCAGACACACCTTCAAACAACTACATTTAGTATGACCTTTAGCCAAAGAACCTCATGTTGTGTGGTTGTGTGTGTGTGTGTGAGTGCGGCCATGTATGTTTCAATCCTTATATGCACGTATGTCTGTCTGACAAATGTGTGTGGATGTGGCCCTTTCACACATGCCATGCTTATCAACCAAAGATAAGGTAGTATTTATTCTTACTTTAAATGGCTTGGCTATTGTGATTGTAGAAGAATATCTATCTTTAACAAAAAAACAACTCATAATTCTTGCATGTTTTTTTTTTCCGTTTCGTTCATCATTTGTTAATAGTTTGACATAGACTCAACCTTGAAAAACCATTACATCATCAAATTTCTATAGTCATTTGGACACCTAAGTCTCTTTAAACCAGATAAAAGTGGAATCATTAGGTGTTAACAATACCAAGGTTTCACACTTTAAAAGGATGTTATGCATATAACAGGCTGCTTTACTTGGCTGCTCTCTAGAGTGAATAAATGCATGAAAAAATATTTTAAAATATTCTTTAGATGATACAAAAACTCATTAAGGTGCGTCATTTATGAATAATTGGACCATCCTCTAGGGAAGAACTTTCCAGTGCCTTGTGAAATAGTCTAACTTGACTAAAACTTACAGCTGCTAAAACATAACCTCCTGGCTTTATCTTTGGTGTTTATTATCTTTTCACTTGAAATATTGTAACAAGGTCCATGTTACCCTTTTAGAATCATCTAAGATTCAGTTTTAGAGCTATAAGTGTTTAACTGACAGCAGGCATATCTGACTACAGTAGAGCATACGTGAATCTAGATTAGTGGTTGACCATGTAATATATATGATAGTTATTATATTCTCTATTATAAAGCTGATGATGTATGACTAATGCACTAAGTCTTATCTCTGTTTGTTCTATTATTGGTAGTCTGTTGTGCTCTGGTTTTTTCAGTGTCTGGTGTTGTGCAGTGTCTATTGATGTATGGCTGGTAGTTTAAAGGTGGTCCAGTTTATCATGTCGTGTTGGCCTGGCCTGTCCTCTCATCTCTCAGTTTGTCACCTACCTAATGGGAGGCCATCCATCACATCTACAAACACACAGACACACACACACACACACACACACACATACACACATTTACCCCTTCATAAATGACATAACATAGGGTACCAAGCTAAATATAAAGTACATCACTGATCTCCGGGTCCATTCATCATGACAAGTAAACAAGAATAGGTCAAAACCTAGTATATGGAAAGACCGTGTATGGTCAATGTGTGGAATTGAGGACATAGTTGAAAACTGTTGTGGAACTGCTGTAAACAGCTACTTTCAAAGGAAAGTAGCTGACATCATCGCATCATATTTGCATTCTGCCTAGTTTCAGCCGGTGTCAGCCCTTTATCTGTTTGCTTCTCTCTGTGCTCACATATAAAGGGTTTTAATACAGCCAAATTCCTAATAAAGCTGTTCTCATTTACATGTTTTTCTGTTTCTGGAACAAGTATGAAATAGCTGCTGAAACGCGGCCCATTAAGACTACATGTTAACCAGCAGTCACTTCAGAGCCTTTTCCAAGCTGCTGTTCTGCACTGCTAAAATCCTGATTTTATAATCGTGCAATGTCTCACAAAATCACCATTAACATAAGTTAAAGACAATGGCTGTGCTGTAATTTCAGCTATATTTACATGTAAAATTATCACTGAGTGAAAAGGTTAGAAGCTCATTGACTCCCTATGTCAGCTCCTGTAAATGTAGCGACAAAGGCGTTATTCACAGCCAGTGGGGAAACTCGGCCAGCCAACCAATGGTGTAACCTCGTCACTCAGTCAGTCGGTGACAGACACTCATATTCATAGTGCTGGCCCCACTGTTGCATTCCAGCCAAAAACAGTTACCACAGAAATGTAGTTAGTATCCACAGCCCTATGTTTCTACAAGCATCCTATGTCTGAGTCTTCAGTGAGTCTTCTCTATATAAAAGAGAGGGATTAGGTCACTGTGCAGTTAAAAAGGAACATACTTCCAATAAATAGCATCTTAGACTCCAACAGTATGGCATTAAACAAAGAGCCTACATCACCAATAGTATTCTGAGTCAAAATATCTCATTGATTAGGGGTCAGATGAGACCAGCAAGATTTGTTCAAAGTAATAGACTTGCCAAAGTATGCAGAAATTGGCTCAGTCAAACAATTTAACCATACTGGCTCCTAGTATTACCAACTACAGCCAAGAAGCTAAAAAATATTAGGAAAATGATCCCCAAAACTAACTGTGGACTGAAGCAACTAAAGCAACTACTTGGTCCAGTAAATCAGTTTCTTTTGCAAATGCTGACTGTGAGCTTAGAATTTGGGGTAATAGTGTGGGGAATATGTCAGCATACATTAAGATGAAATGAAACTGGTATTGATCTGTGTAAAACGTAGGTTGCATGACTGCAGCAAAAGTAATCTGATGCAACAAGGAAAAAACGAAATATATATAAAAACAAGGAATATAAAGTAGACAAGTTACTAGTCAAAGAAAAAACATTTAAGCTGTAAAAAAGGAATGTAAAAAGTTATTAGAACTTGATAACACCCTTGGATGGCCATTTAGTCCTTTTTTTTTGCTTTCCAGATGCATTTTTACCAGAACATTTAACTTTTAGTGACAAAAGCGTCTCAGTCAGTATACACCATGGTTCTGGCAGGTTCCAGGAACATCACATTAACTAAACATTAAATCAACTAAAGTTCAGTCTCAAAAGAGCAACTTTGTGATGAGGTAGAACACAATGTTTGGTGAAAACTTGTTAGCCACTGTTAAATCACCTTGTTCCATGAGTGGTGTGACGCCTGCCAGACAAACTGTAAATCATAGTTAAAATGGAGACAGATTTTTTTAAGTCAGTGGACAGGCTTTGTTGCCATCAGTATATTAACACGTCTGACTTAAGCTGGCTTTGTTACCACTGCGATCTGAATGCTTTCTAGCTTTCTAAGTCTCACACACACACACACACACACACACACACACACACACACACACACACACACACACACACATACACAAGGTGTGTTAGCATATATGTAGGTGCTCCAACCACAGAGTAATTGGTTGTGAACCTTAACAAGTGAGTGGACAGACTTTCATTTCTGATATACTGTACATATCTAAATCTCTTTCTCTCTCCCTTTCTCTTCTCCCTCTCTCTCTCGCTCTCTTTCTCTCTCTCTCTCTGATTTTTTCAGTTTGGATTTATCCATATCACTCTGCATTCTCTACTTTCTCCTTCCACCCTTTTGTTTCTCCCCTCATCTGTCCTCCCTGTATTTTCGTCCAAATTTTCTCTCCCTCCTCTAACCTTCCGCCTCCTTTCTCCTCATCGCCAAATGTAATCTTCTCTTATCCGATCTTCCCCTTAACTTTATTCCTCCTCCAGTGTCCTTCCCTCTCTTCACTCACCTCCTCTCACTTCATCTGCTCTCATCGTGTCTCCTCTTTTCATCTCTCCTCTGTTACCAATTCCACTGGTACCAGACAGGAGTCATTGTAGCGGAACTCCAACCTTAATGAAGATGAAACAGCCCAGTGTGTGTGCAAGTGCAATTATCTGTGAGAGAATAGTGCAGTGAATTGCCGATAAATTAAATTAATTCCTCACCCGCCTTTTTCTCTCTAATCTCCAATATGTATTTTTCTCTCTCCCTTGCAGGTTGATCAAACGCAGTAGGATCCTACCGACAGTTTTTCAGCTCATTATGGTAAGAAACCAATCTCAGTCAATAATTAAATCAATTAGTTTTCATTCAGCCAATCTTTAAATCACTTGGTCAGTCAGTCAGTCAGTCAATGAATCAGTCAGTCTGTTAAACAGATTTACAATCAGCAAATGAAACCCAGTTATCAGAATCTGTATTATTTTGTCATTTATGCTCTATTTTATTACAGTTCAGTTGTTTTCTACCTCATTCCTTCTCTTTCCTCTCTCACTAACTCCATCTAACCCTTATAAATGTATTTATGTAAATTAGTCTGAGTGGTGTTGACCTATTAGAGGGCTGGTGTAATTGACTGGCAGGTCAGAAATAGAGAGGAGGAAGGGTTAATAGATTGGGAATATGGACTCCACTTTTAAGATCGTGAACAAATGCATACACACAAACACACATCACTTGTCTGTTATCAGCGAAGCATAACAATGTTTCCACTAGACAATTTATTTCACCTGACCCTTTTTGCATACGCAAAATCTAATGCACCCACCAACAAACACAGCACAATCTGTTTTTGGCAAACCAATACACTTGTGCTGCAGCAAACAATTTATGCTTCTCTCTCTCTCTCTCTCTCTCTCTCTCTCTCTCTCTCTCTCTCTCTCTCTCTCTCACACACACACATACACACACACCCTTGTTTTACTGTATTCGTGGGGACTCTTCACTTAAGTAATGCATTCCCAAGCCCCTTACCCTAATCTTCACGATCAGATCTAAATACCTAACCCTTACCCTAAACCTGATTCTAACCTGAACCCTAAAACCAAGTTTTAACCCTCAAACAACCATTTAAACTTGTGCAGTCCAGCATTTTGGTCCCCACAAAGCTATCAGCCCACACAAGTATAGTGGGCTCCTGGTTTTCGGACCTCACAAATATAATAAAGCAAGCACACACACCACACACAAACACACAAATGTGCTCACACATTTTCACTTAATAATCAGTGTTCTGCATGGCTGCCCATCCAGCCCTGACTAGCTGATGCAGAATGTTAAATACTGTTATCCAACAGCCTGATTAGCTTCTCTCCTGATTGTTTATTCCTGTCTGAAACAGTCATGTCGGGAGCCATTAGTGCTGTCTGTATTGCTCACATTTAGATTGATTTATGCTGCCTGAAACACTCTGATCTGGATTGATTATACCTGTCACTGGTGATCACACTTGTCATGGAGAAACTCACCTAATTGTATTTGTCCAAATGATGAAGTAGTTCTGCTTCAAACATAAAAGGACCTCAGGAAACCAGCTAGACAAGGGTTCTTAATTGGTTGGTTGCTGGGCCTGAGGAGGTATAAGACTATTCAGACTGAGTTGCAGTCAAACACTACCTACTAAGTTGAATGCTCTATGAGTTGGGGGCAGGACATTGAGTCACTAAGTTATAATCATTTTTTCTGTCATTCTTCATGTTTTTTGCCAGGTTTATGCTTTCAATGATGAGCACAAAGTCCTTTCATGGCTTATTAGTCCATAAAGATAAAAATAAATTAGCTTTGTCATTGGTTGTTACTGACAGGTAAGTTGTCCCAGGTGTGAAATGATGTCATTGTCTTCAGCCTAAGGCTACTGCACATGATGATTACCAGCCAGGCAACCCGTACACAGATCACATTAATGCGCACAGACCCTGCAGGCAGAGCTGGTGTATCTCAGAGGGGATCAAAAAGTGAAGCGAGGGCAGGAGAGATAAGGAGAAGTGAATTAGGAAGGGGAGAAGGTTTTGTATGAAGGAGAAAGAAGAGAAGAGGAGTAAAGGGAGGAACAGAAAAGGAGGAGGAGGGAGAGTGCGAAGAAATAGGAGTAGGAGGAAAGTGTAGGCTTGCTCCTTGTTTCTCTCTAAAACAATCTATTATCATAGGTCACAACTCCACCGTCCTATGATAGACAGAAACCCCTTTTATTCAGCCTGTTCAAACCTGGAATGTTGCGCCTTTATTTCACCTTGCTTTTCTGTGTAAAAGGTTTGAACATGGAATGGGGGGGGCATTTATGTTCCTCCTTTAAGTCGGCAGTGGAAGTAGTCACAGAGCCGAATAAACGTCTGTGGAAAAGGGAGATCTTGTGTTACACATCACGGCTCTGATTCCAGAATGCCAGCATGCTGTCTAAAATCACACACATTATGCATTATGCTGTGGTTCAGTGTTTCATTTTGTTTGGTTCAGTATAAACAAGCAAAGCAGCATAATGAGGGTTCTTCTTAACAGCAATATAGCGGGATCTTCTTAATAGGGGCTAGAATTAATCTGGTCTTTTGCTGAACATTGTGCCCTAATAATAATTTTCACAGCAGATAGAATATGGAATTATAAATAATTTCCTGCTGTGCATATATCAAACAGTTTTTTTCTCTTGCTGGTTGACTTCTGTGTTGTGTGACCCAAGACGTTAGTAATAATTGACCTTATCTGCAGTTTGGGATGTCTTGCCAACAGTTTCACAGATTTGTCTGAAGAGATTCACAGAAAGGCTGATTCTGCCACACCATGTCTAGCTCTCTTAACACATACATGGTGTAAGCCTCAGCACCAGGTTAAAGGCCTAAACACCTAACTAAATCACTGAAGCTCAAGAGCAGACATACTTAGGAGACTTAGTCTGTATAAATACAGGTTCTAAAAATGGAATAACAGGTGGGTTGATCATTTTCAACTAAGGCTTCCAATTTTGGGTCTGGGTTTGTGTGCGGTGTACGTAGGTTTTTAATAAGTTCAATATGTTGAAAGATTTATGTTCTCAAAACAGATTAAAACAAGTTGATGGTCATAGTGTGTATTTGTGTTTTTATAACAAGTCAATAACGTTTCATGCCACACAAAGACACACACACAAGGACACACGCACTCACGAAGTACTGTCTATTGTGTTGTGGCTTTAATGCACGATGAAAGTATCACAGACAAATTGCCATTGATAAACAGTGCTCACAGTGTTTTGTAGTCCACTACCTTACATATATTTAAATTATTATCTCAAGTCATCAAAATTAGTTTAATTTTAGAACATAGATATAAGAAATGCTACATAGAAAACATTTGACTGTGGACTAATGTTGAATACAGGATGTTGTAGAATAACCTGTAATCTAGTTATCCTTCTCTGTCCCTTACTTTTTCCAGGCTAACAGTAGTAATGTTACCAGTGGGATGCTCCAAAATGCAATCGCCTTGCTGTGTAACCTTAGTGGAGACACAATCTTGGACCTCGAGCCAGTACACCACCAAGGTACAGTACGTCTGCATACAGTATTATGGAGATAGGGAAGATGTTACTTTTCTCAGCTTTGAAAAAATAATACTTCCATTCTTCTCAACTTTTCTAGTTTTGTGCTCTCTCTTACACTATTAAGGCCAATCTTAGACTTAGACTTACTTAGACTTAGAAAACTTTAAATTTCTCCGAGAGGCATTTTGTAGTACAGCATAGAACATTAGACACATAAAAAGGACATCAAATAAACAGAAACAACAGTAATCCAAATCTTCAATGGCAGTTATCATAAATATCATCACTCTTCAGTCGGACATTTAAAGTGAGGATTGAAAACTCTGAATATTGTGAGTATACTGTGCATCCAACAAGTCCATTGTATTCCACATCCCTTATTCCATGTATTACCCCAGACTCCCCATGGCTACCACATCTTATGTCATTGAGTGATTGCCAAGGGAATAAATGGATTTCTTGCTCGGTTGGTTCTAACATTGGGGTATCTGTACCACCGACCAGAAGGGAGTGACTGAAACTGTACAGAAAGTGGATGGGATGTATCCAAGCAGACCTTGTCTGCCTGCTCAGTCCGCCTGGTCAGGTACAGATGGTATAGATCTGCCTGCAGCTCCCTCATAATTTTTCCACAAGTCTTAACAATTTTTCCCAATTTTTTCTTGTGAGTGATTTTGGAATGTCCTTACCAAATATAATATAACAACAAACGATACTCTCAATAAAAGGCTTGTAAAATGTTGTCATTGACCCTACTGTACTACTACTAGTACTACATACTACGTTAGTATAATGTATACACTCTGCTAGCATTAGTTATTGTAATGTTGCCTGCTGTGCTTATTCAGGTCAACAACCTTGGCTGTGTGTGTGTGTGTGTGTGTGTGTGCGTGCGTGCGTGTGTGCGTGTGTGCGTGCGTGTGTGTGTGTGTGTGAGAAAGAGAGAGATGGAGTATGTAAGTGTATGTGTGTGTGTATTGTGTATGAGGCAATGTTTTTTGTGCTTAAGCTAGGGTGAAACTCAATAACATCAGAATTTCTTTTTGAGTCCAAGTGATTCCAGTAAATCCAGAGGGGGGAATCAAATTTATATATTTATCTTGGAGTGACAACATTTTATAGAAGTTAGGTCATTTTAGGCCCATTTGAGCACCCAAGAGATAGTTTGGGATTTGGTCTTTAACTAGAAGGAAGGAATAATAAGGCACAAAGCCTAGGCATGTAGGGATGCAGCATAAATATGAATGCACTAAATTAAAGATTTTTACAAGAATAAAAATACAAACACTGCTGTCTCTCTCTCACTCCCTCTCTCTTGCTCTGTGTGTGTGTGTGTGTATCTCTTTCACTCATTATTTTTTGCCCCCCCGCCAAAAAAACAAAACAAAAAAAACCCCTACTATCAACCCCTCCTCTCCCTCTATTTCCATTGGGTCAGCAGTGCGGCAGTTCAGTAGTCAGCATCATTATCGTCCAATCAGCTCTCCTCTCAACAAGAAACTGTCAACCCAGCACTAATACTGGCTGGGCAATTAACGCTATCTCTCTCCCCTCCCCTCTCCTCTCCTCTCCTCTCCTCTCCTGTCCTCTCCTCTCCTGCTCTATCACCTTTTGCTGTATTAATTTGTTCTCTACCTCTTATCCCTCCTTTTCTTTATCTCCTACTATCCACTTGTCCAATCTATTCAGCTCACATCTTGCCCCCTCTTCTCCTCTCTTTCCTTTTTCCCTGTTCCCATTTTTACCTTCTCTCCTATTCTCTGTTTTGGACTCCTTTTCTATCTCCTCTTCTCCTTTTTCTCCTTCTTTTCATTGTGGTTCACTCCAGATCAGTGTGGTGATGGTAAGAAAGAAGGGAGAGGGAGAGAAGAGGAGAAGGGAGGAGGCATGTATAATTGGCTTTTTAAGGTGTGACAGAAAAAGGAGGGGAAGAGTGGTGTGCGAGCATGTATGTGTGTGTGTTTGTCTGTGAATGTCTGTTGGGACGCAATGAAATAGACAGTGAAGATGAGCAAAATAGGGTGGTGGGTTTTTTGTGCTTATGTGAATGTATTTGTGCTTATGCTTTTGTGTATGTTTGAGATAGAGAGGAGATGTGTGTGTGGGGGGGTGGATGCAGGAGCACTCGGTATGTGTGTGAGTGTGTGTAAGAGAGAGAAAGAGACAGAGAGAGGAGATGAGGTTTATAATTGGGCAGATTTGCCTCTGACTGAGATAATACCCCCTGGGGAATGAAGACAGAGGGAGCAAAGAGAGAGAGAGACAGATAGGGAGGAAGAACAGGACAACAGAAAGAAAAAGAAGATGGCAAAAAAGGCATGAGGGAGAGAGGGTAGCAGAGAGGGGACAGAGGAAGAATGAGATACAGAGAGAAAGAATGTGGTGCATTTAGATGAGAAGACAGGATGGAGGGAGGGACGAGATGATAGAGAAAAACGGAGTTTAAAGTGAGTGACAATTTGATAGAGGGAGAGATAGAGAGATGCAGAAAGGGAAGAATAACTTGACTGGGGAGTAAGAGACAAGTCCTAACCAAAGTTCTTATTATTTTATATCACTATGGATTTCACAACTTTGTTTTGAGAACAGATTAATGTAGAAAGTCTAGGTTGTAATCTGATTATGTAAGGATATGAAGCCTAGAGCTCCTCCACTAATATTGAATTTGAGACTCATTTTCAAGGCATATTGATAAGCAGACTGCATGATTTACTAAGGAAATGGACGCACCTAGAGCAGCCAAAATGTGTTTGCATCCTAAGCAATCCCTTACTTTGGTTTTAGGCTGTGGTGCTGAAAAGGTGTCAGTTAATTAAAGAATCCTTTAATTAATTAAAAAAAAGTCTTCAGGGACTCTATGCGTCTTCAGAAACCTTGAAGGTCTTTGAGGTTCCTCACAGGGTTGGATCCATCACCAATCTTTGTTATTTCTCCTGACCTTTTGTGAGAAGCTCAAAGGAATTTTTTTGGTAATTGCTTCTGTGCCGGTGTTATCTATTTGGAACTTGAATTTAAGATTGGGTTCAGGTTATTTCCCAAAACGGTGTCTAAAAAGTTTTATAATGGTTCTTCCACACAGTGTCCATATGTGCATGATCAATAATAATGCCCCTTGGCATAATTTATACCACAAAGATCTTCCATATTAACGTTTTCATATTAGCAAGCACCAAAGAGGTTACTGACAGTTTTACATAATGGAAATCAATTAGACATTTTTGACAGTAAATTTAAGATGTTTTACAGTGTGTCTCGAGTTTATGGTGTTCATAGCTTCCTTTTATACTGGTGCAATTTGTATTGCAGTCCCTAGATACCAGTGAGAAGTTATTTATTCATGAAGATTTTTGTTTTACAAAAAACAATGTGAATAAGAAATCTTCACATATCAAATTTTCAAATTTATGATAATATGTGACAATATGGTGAGCTTTCCCTGACCCTAAATCTGAACACAATCTTTACCTAACTGTAACTAAGGATAGGATAGGATCTGCCAGGCAGAATGGGATAAACTGTATGCAAATTTTGTAGAGACTTACCCGAGACGACTCGGAGCTGCAATTGCTGCCAAGGCGGCTTCTTCAAAGTACTGAATTGAGGGTATTAATACTTTTGTAAATTATTTTGATTTTTAATGAACTTGGGTTATTGATTGTAGATTGATGGGCAAAAATAGAAATTTTATCCTTTTAAGATTAAATCTACGACACAATAAAGTGGCCCAAAAATGAAGGGGTCTGTACACCTTCTGGAGTCTATAATGAAGGTGTACAGACCCCTTATGGAGCAACATTACAGTATGTAAACATTCATTAATGGGGAAAATCACATTATAGAAACCATCTACATACTTTAATTGAACTGTACTGTCAAATCAACTGAAACATTATGCATTCATTACATGTAATATGTTTAGGAGAGGTTTTTCTTTCCCCAGAAAACTTTTCTACTACGCTTTGACAGTAATGCTCTGAGCCATCCGTCCTGTTGATTCCCAATAGAACTCACTTTACAGTGGTTTATAAATAGATTATATGTCTAAAGCATTGTGAAATGTCTATTTTTAACCTATTTAAAGTCCAAACCCCAAAATAGGCCAGATCACAATGGTTTTCACTCCGATTATTTCCCTAGCAAAACAAGCAAGTAAAATTTGTACATATGTGATATGTTTAAAATTGAATTAGTACTGACTGAATGAAGCTGTTATCCCTCTGATGACTGTTATGTTCCCACGTCACTAGTACACACATAGACAACCTAGAGATGCATACCCATCCATACCTGTCAGGGAAAGCAATATAAATCATTACTTTATGAACAAACAGACATACACACACACGAGATCTCATACTAGCAGTGTAATAGTGTAATAGTGCTCTGCCATGACGCCATAAACGTGTGTGTGTGTGTATGTAACGTTTCAAAAAGCAATTGCTGATTTTTTGCTGACTGAATGCCAGCCAGACGCCAAACCACAATAAGATTGAATCATATTGCACAATCATTAAAGTATTTTATGGTACTCTAATGATATTTCTCCTGAAACAAATACAGTTTCTCTTGTAATCTATAATGAATGTAGAATAGTAATAAATGTGCGTCCCTATTTTAACCATGTAGTCGTCCAGTCGTCCTGACCAGAGCTAGGCCTGTGTCTTGTGTGCAACAATACTAAGTGCATTTCCAACTGCACTTGCTATGTTTGTCCATATAAGTACAGCGCTTTATGTTTAAATGGGTCATTACGTTAGCTGCTCACATTTTTCTTGAAATTATTTTTCCTGGAACTTTATGAACTGTTTGTGCTCAGTGCATTGCCAAGATGTGATAATTTGATAATTCTGATCATTTGCAGAGCTTAATTTTGGAAGCTGTATAGAATATGGAGTTAAAAGCAACCAGTTAATTTGTTTGTTAAAGTTTTTGTGATATTCTGTAGAATCTTGGTGCTTGTTGAGCTTGATTTAATCAAGGGGGTACTCACAGTGGATCAAGAATGCATAAATGTGTGCTATGCTTTGGAAATGCGCAAAATTTTAAAATTGGAGACTGCAGTTGGAAAACTTATACTCTGTCACTTTCAGATGACTTTAGCTACTCAGTCAGCTGAGAGGAAAGGCTTTTATACAGCCTGTGAGCGACTGAGGAAGATAGATGATAGTAAAAACCATCAATCTACAATTCAGTACAGACTCTGCCTTGCTGACATTTTTGCAGTAATCACATTCCTTTTGTAGTATTGATGTGAATCTAAATGTCTATTCTGGTTGGAACTTATTTATTCATATCAATAAGCTTTAATCTGTAACTGCATTTTGTTTGAGGTTGCTGGTGAAATTCAGTCAAATGAGTGTCATTGTGCTAAGAACAGGCGCAGTCCTTGGTTTTCTAATTTATGAGCAACATTAATCTTCTCTGGTATCACTGTAATCTCATTTAGTCCTAGTGTATTTACAGTGACTCACCAAATATGTAACAATTTTATTCCCTAAAAAAAATACATGCTTAGTGATTTGTGTCTTTACTCTGATCAGGCGTGTTTTGTTTGAATGGAACAGCCTGTCTAATCTAAATGCATTGAGGCCTTAAAAAAATCAAAACATTTTTAAAGTCGACAGGTGGTTTGATGAGCCACAGAGTGCTGCCAGTGTGTGACTAAAAGTTGAAAACACAGGATGCATTTGGAAATAAAGTTAGTTAGGCTTCAAATTCCCTTTCCAGTTTCCAGCTTTTCACTACTTCTTAGCCTTATTATAACCCTCCCCTTCCAATACAGATTCTACCGTGCTGTAACTTTAGTGAAATACTGTACATGTGTCATGTCAACCGAGTCATGGCAAAATCTGTATAGAGTGCCTACATAAAACTGTAGCAGGTTATTACAGCATTGACTCATCCAGATAGAAAATTTAGATTCTTTAAAAGGGAATTTTTATATCCTAATAGTCCATATGAATACCATTCACAAGCACACAGCCTCTATGTATATTCCCGATATGAGCATAAAAAATGTAGGTTCACGATCAAAAAGTAATTTTAGTTTTGATTTATTACCCAGCTTTAATACCTTGTCAATATATGGCTCAAATGTCAGGAAAGTCTACATACTTTATTTGATAGAATATCCTGTTTGTTTTTTATTCGTGATTTGTTACAGATGGCTATGTATAGGGATGACAGCTATTCTCAACCGATAATAACAGAACAATGTTATTAACATATAAATGAGCAACTATTTATCTAGAACAGAGTTTACTTCTGATCAGGACTGCATTGTCAGATCACATTCATAGAAGAAAGTGTTTGTTTGAATGAACAGTCCAAAGTAGAGAAGTCTGTTTATTTAATTTACATCTCACTGATAGAAGTCTAGCTTTATAGCTCTCTAGTGTCTGCAGTGTTGCACTTTCACTCACAAAAATAAAGACACACAACATCTGCATTCTAAATAAAGATTTATTGGAATAGAAACTAACCTGGCTATACTTTCCCCCGTGGAAAGACAGTGGTTGAGTTCATTTGTTTTTTAACTGTTACTTTTTTGGTGCACAGAAATGGAAGAGAAGTAGACTTAGCTAGCCTAAATATTGGCACAGTGTACATTTTTTGGAATGCATATGTCATGTCAACCTAGTCAGGGCAGAATCTATCTTCACTTAAAGAGATGTGTGGTGAGAACACATCAGATTCCCCCAATAGCTAACTACACAGATCAAGTTGCAAAATGCACAGTATCTACCATGTCATGTTAAAATAAATCAGCAAATGAACATGGGTTTGCCCTTTAGTAAGCGGTATTTATTCATGGCTTAGCGAGGTTTCACAGCTTTAAAACATAGAGTGAGGTGAAAGGGAAGGGGAATAGATAAGAAGAGAATTTAATTTTAGATGAGAATTTAAACGGAGTTGTGCTTTGTTGTTGATGTTCTTTACCTGTGCCAAGAAGGTTATGTTTTCACCTGTGTCTGTTTGTGTGTTGGTTTGTTTGTCAGCAGAGTTATGCAAAAACTACTGAACCAATTTGCACCAAATTTGGTGGAGGGATGGGGCATAAGCAAGGGAAGAAGCCATTAAATTTTGGGGCAGATCCGGATCATTTACTATGAATTTAAATTTTTTCCTCTGAAGTCTGGTGTATGCTGTTTTGACATTGGCCTTGGCGGAGGTCTGTGTTAATATTGTGTGGACTTGATACTATTAAATTTTCATAGAGGAATTCAACCCTGCAAAGTACAAGTTCTGTTTAAATACTTAAGTGTTAAATTCAGCTATTTTTTTTCTGCTGGGCTATATGCTAACAATGAAATGCTAATAGGATGAAGAGGGAGAGTGTCTCTCATCTTGCACAGGAGCTATCGATCCACTGAGGAGTCAAATCAAAGCCTGCAGTTATAGACATTTACACAGGCTTAAGTTATTCTTTACACCTCAGACATCCTGTACATGTACGAAAGAGAGTAAGGTGTGTTGATTATTTGAAATACATAGAAGTTTGCTGGTTTGATTGGTTACAATCTAATCTTTAATAAATGAGCTTTTGAACAGAACTGATTATTTGATATTTCATCATGACATTGGAGCCACAGGAAGCCCAAGTTCTTCATGTTTGCTAATAGGATCCTTATTTTAATAATACAACGTGGTTTGTCTGTTCGGATATTTCCTTTGTAGTGTTTAATGTATTTGGCTGTGTAGACTGTCCACAGAGTGTAGAATGAAGCATTTGATATCTTTGAAATTTCACCAGAAATTTCACCATTAAATAAATCCCAGCATGTTGTAGTTCATCCACAGCTTTCTCATGATGATCTCTTTTTCTACTGCACAGGCCTAGTAGAGGTGGTTGTGAATACCCTCTCAGAAGCTGCAGTGGTCCACCCAGATGGAGAGGGGCATGCCGTGAGGAAGATCAGCCATCTTGTGTTACAAACTCTTCTGGAACTGCTTCACAACACACTAAAACAAACATCAGCAGTTGTCCGCTCTGCACTTAAGGTATCAATATTCAAACAGAATTAATGAGAACTATAAACTCACTACCCTTTCTTCGACAACAGTTAGTAAGATTCCTTTCAGCGAGGCATGGAACAGATCAGAAAATATACTGAAAAACTAACCTCAAGTATCATCTCTGTGCTTTATTAGCAATGTATTTCACATTATCCCCTGCCCCAGTGACAAAGAGCATCAATAGAATGCTTCAATTTTAAAAATATCTTCAAAGACAATAAAGGAACTAAATAGAGGCTTTTCGAGTAACTCAACAAACTAAATGCAAGTACCTCTTTCTCCCACATGCTTGTCTGACATTTCGTGAATGAAACCTATTGATAAGGCACATAAATACCATTAATTGTGATGTTAATTAGAAGTTAATGTGACTGTGATCTCAACTCTATGGTTGTCTACATTATTGCCTATCTCAAATTCATCTGTGGAGAAAATATCAATATTTGACGACTGCAAGTTACAAACCAATATCCTTACAAACTTAGAACTACAATTTTCTATACATCTAAATATGACCGCATTGCAACAGTCTTTGCAAAGAAATCCTTAAGGCGCCATAACAGCTTCCCTTGGATTTCTCAATGTTTTTTAAATGATTGTTAGCTGTGTGTCAGTTTGTTTTGCTTGTATCATGTAACATTGGTCCTTATAGTCTGGTGTATTTCCCACATTTATTCACCGTTTATCAATTTAACCTTTGTTGAGCACATAATCACCAAAAGAATCACAAAGTCAGCTCCCTAAAAATTTTGTCCTTGTATCATGTCCCTGAAAGTATGTGTGTATA
This sequence comes from Xiphias gladius, assembly GCF_016859285.1. Taxonomy (NCBI): domain Eukaryota; kingdom Metazoa; phylum Chordata; class Actinopteri; order Istiophoriformes; family Xiphiidae; genus Xiphias; species Xiphias gladius. The sequence continues at coordinate 9,810,971 of NC_053421.1, forward strand.
TGTGTGTTTGTTTGTTAGTGTGTGTCCATTGATGTGTGCAGTAGAAGCTAGCAGGTATAAGTAACTGCAGTATTGAAGTTGTGGACTCAGGAGAAAGCGAATGAGGTCCCGAGTTACTTGGACACACACGCACGCACACATACACACACATACTCTCAGCCATACACAGAGGGGCCTGTCTGGCTGTGTCCCTGCGGCCTCATTATCACCACTGGCTTTGTCCTCAGCTTGCCTCCCTACACACAGATGCACACACACTCACATATGCTCACATACACACACACCAGCCCCCATCTCCCCATAGTGTGCACCCCAGCCCAGTGCATACATATTAATGCTTAGACGAGACAGGGGGTGGAGGGACTAAAGGAGAGGTAGGGTAAAAGACTGGGTGGAAGAGAGAAGGACAGAAGAGGGAGAGGGAAGGATGGAGAGATAGAAGGAGAGGCAGAGATGGAAAAGGGAGCAAGCCGAATGTTCAGTGGAAATCAATTCTGTGAGAAATGCAAAGCTCATTAAAAAAGAAACATTTCTACCCAAACCAAATTCATTTGGGTAATAAGGTCTGATAAGGAGAGAGGACGTGACTAGAACGCTCTCCCCAAACTATTACTCTGTTGGTCAAGAGAGAGTGAGTCAGAGATTATATATACTTCAGAAAAAAAAAAAGAGAAATAGAGAGAGCATAACAGAGAAGTGACTTTGAGAGAGAGAGAGAAAATGTGTGCCAATATTAATCACATTATTCCACCACTAATTGGCCCAAAGTTCCACTGTAGGCATGAACCAAACTAAAATAAGCCAAAATGAGGGACAGAGGTGCTAAAGGTCGGGTAACAAAAAAAAGGAGAACATGATAGGACTGAAGTCTTAATGAAATGCAAAATTAACTTGATTTGACAAATAAAATACATTTCTCAATGTGTGTTGTCCTGAACACATGTTGAGCTGAAGAGAGTTAAAATAACACAGTGTATGTAGGAAAACTATTTCCCCCCTTGGTATACCTAACAGTCTGTCTTTCTGTGTCTGTCTCAGTTTGTCAGAATCTGTTTTGGCAGGTCTCTGGATCCATCATTATTGACTGTCAAATCTCTATAAATGATTTAGCGTGTGTTTGTGTGTGTGTCTGTGTGTGTGTGTGTGTGTGTGTGTGTGTGTGTGTGTGTGTGTGTGTGTGTGTGTGTGTGTGTGTGTGTGTGTGTGTGTGTGTGTGTGTGTGTGTGTGTGTGTGTGTGTGTGTGTGTGTGTGTGTAGAGCCAGAGGCTATCTTGTCCAGCAGTAGAGATGGAAGCAGCAGAGAAGGTGCTGCTAGCCAACAGACCCCTGAGCCAACTCAGCACGCACCTCATTCATATGGTGAGACCGACACTCAGAGAGCCTGTGTGTTTGTCTGTAAATGCTTTGCATGCAATTGTTTTCTTTAGTGTGTGTTGATGTACTATATGTCTAAATGAATGCTTGGTACAGTGAGACAGGGAAGTGTGTGTGTGTGTGTGTGTGTCTGTGTGTGTGTGTGTGTGTGTGTGTGTGTGTGCGTGCGTGCGTGCGTGCGTATGTGCGTGTGTGTGTGGACATGTAAAATTTGAACAATTATTACCAGCACCATATGAATCCATTAAGACCAGTAAAACCATTTGATGCTATTAGACAATTCATTCACTAGATCTGCAGCATCGTCTCAGACTAAATATGTCAGTTCTCAAATTTACTCATTTTTTTTTTTAACTAATCAAGCTTAGTTAAAAGTTCTTCCTTAATTAGCCGTCTTCTGGAGACGTGTATATCTCTTTTATGGTCATGAAATTAATCAAGCAGTCCTATAGTATACTATTTTTAAAGAGACAAGTAAAAATGCTTGAAATGCACTTTCATGCACTGACTCTGTGTCCTCTAATTCCTTCAACTAGTTCTGTTAAAGCTACATAGTTATTTGCAAATGCATTGACTATGTTACATGTTATTTCAGTGTAGGAATGTTACACAAATTAAGTATGCTCCTTGCACATCGCAAGTCTGTTCAATACAGATGATTATCTTAGTGTACTGAAGTAATTATTCAACAGTTATTACAATTGTTAATCCCAGAAATCTGCAGAAAGGGGTTTTATATCTGCAAGTACCCACATAGAACCTGATGCAATCTGAAAAATGGGAAGATAAGAGTGGGTCCACACCTTCTGGCACTATACACATTACTGAGGATAAAATATATCTCTTAAAATTGGATATTAAAGAATAATGTGATGTGAAATAACTTCCTCCTCTCACATTACTGAGGATAAAATATATCTCTTAAAATTGGATATTAAAGAATAATGTGATGTGAAATAACTTCCTCCTCTATCTGCACTCAGAATCTTAAAATTATGATTTAAGTACTATAATATTAGAGTTAAAATTAAATTCAGTTACTTGATGAATAATGGTCTTCATCTCTTGCCTTCTGCAACTTTCTTTACAGTAGAAAAATTAAACAAGATTTGTGAACTATTCAAAAAAAAAATGAAGTTGAAGAGTGGCAGAAGTTCTAAGGGAAATGAAATAGAGGTTTGACGATGAAATGACATGAAGGGGGAAAAGGGGACAGATGAGAAAGAAACATGGAGAAAAATCCATTCAAAAGCGAGAGGGTGCTGTGAGGCATCCTGGGAAGTTGATGACGTAAAGGAGAGGGGAGAAAGAAAAGGAGAGTGGGAGGAGAAGAGGGGGTCTCAAGGGATACAACAGAGGTTTTTACTTGAGTGTTTGGTGAGCATGTGTGTGTCTGTGTCCCTGGTTGTGGATGAGAGGGTTAAGGGGGCAGCTGAAACACCCCTGGCTTCTGCACAGCACCTTTGCCCCATGGGGTATTAGTGAAATACAGAGAGCATGAGTGTCAATATGATCATTGAATCTAATATCATTAAAGCTGCAAGACTTGCTTGTATTAAAAGCATGCAGTTCTGAAGCATAGTGGGCCAATTATTGATGCATGGTAAAGAATTATGATTTACTCAGTGCAGAAATTTAGTTATAAATAATGCAATCATTTTTTTGACAAGGACTCAGCTATGGACTGTAATCTTGTTCAGATGCACATGGTTTGGAAAGAACGTTGATCCCACATGATTGCCTGTAAAGATTTTTGATATTTACTTGATATGGTCTCCAAATACATCAATGTATCCAAATACAGTACAGTAAATAACTTCTGGTTGTGTTTGTGTGAAATTTTCTATTAATTATAATTACAAAATACTGTGAAAAATCACAGCAAACTCATAAATTTTGCATGTAATGGCTTTAATTATTAATTTTAATAACATTCTCTTGAATGTGTTCTATAATACACTAACTTACGTGTGTGAAAAGAGGACTTCATTGTTTGAATTCATTTCAGATTTCTATTTCAGATTTTTTATTTATGTTATGTACAGTAAGTACAACTGGAAGAAGGAGAATTAAATCACTTTATTTAGGCCCATGGCCCATAGTAACCACAGTAATGTAAGTAAAAACAGGAGTTGGTTCATCGTTCCTTTTATTGACAGATATTCTTCCTTTGTAGCTGTCCACTGAAAACCAGGAGGTGTGGGAGGAGTCTATTCAATGTCTGTCCCTATTGGTCCAGCTGTACGGTGGAGAGGGTCATGACTGCCTGTCACCCTCCAGCTTGCAAAGCTTCTCACACATGCTGCGTACACAAATGCACAGTGAGACCCCCCGAATACAGCGCACAACCCTTAGGATCATCAAACGACTGGTGAGTACAGTGTGTGTTTTGGCAGACACAAACAGACCAACATCTATGCAGATGCATAGCGAGTTTCACATACATGCCAACATTACTTGCATGACATTTTATCAGGTATCAATTTGTGCTCCATGTGTGTCCCTTTTTGAAGTGTCAGTATTGGTCATATGGCAGCACTGAAACATGTTTGAATCTCTTTTTATGATTGACGAATCTTGATCCTTGGTCATGTGTACTTTGAGGGTTGAAATAATAACTCACCACTGCAGAATGAAAAAATTGGAATAATAAAAACAGACTGAGTACAGACGCACGCGCAGTCAGACCTGCTGTGCTGCTGTTCTGAAAATAGAGTGTAGTTTCACCAAAACTTGACTGACAGAGGGAGCAAGACAGAGAGGGAGAAAAAGTGTTGGTTTGTATCTGCCTGTCACTTCTGTTCAAGTGTTTGTCCAATTCTGTCTGATAGTCAAAATGATTTGTAGTACAAGCCAAAGACAGCTGACTTCTAGAGTGTACTGCAGTAAAGCAAGTGGAGGTTTAGTGAGGCTTATATTTCCAGAACATAATAAATAACATTATCTTTTGTTATGGTAACATAGGGAAAACTGATGCAGCTGCAGCCAACTTTCACCAGAATTAGGCAAGTTTTGACAGAAACACAACAATAAACTGGTGCTGTAACAACCAGTTAACTGAACTTCCAGTAATATATCGAGCAGAGACTCATACCAAATTAGACAAAGCTAGTTGGGAAGCACACAAACTATAAGTTTTGTATACATTCTGTAGCTTTGATTCCCAAGGAAATAAATTTATATAAGATGATTCTGCAGTAAAAGGTTCTCGCTCAGTGCCATCTCTCAGTGGCAATGCAAAAAGCAGTATGCTGTGTATGTACCGTGGGGACAAGTAAGCATTTTACTTTGACACAAAAGACCAGACTTTGCATCCTTTCTCTAACTTAAAACAAGTAGTTCGGGTTGATATTGGATTTTCAAAAATGTAGCCATCGAGTATAATCCAGGGTTTAGCAGAATCATACAAGATCCGTTTGAACTCTTAGGTAAAAAGAGAAGCCAGGCAGGGTTGAAGTGGGCAGTCCAGTGAAAATACACCTCAAAACTCAACATGACCAAGTTTGAAAAATTGGCTGATTTTGCTGTAGACCCCTATGAATGATGTAAAATCCATTCCTAATGTTTTGGCTTGGCCGCAGGGTCATGAAATAGTTTCTGCACATGGGACACAAGGTCAGCTGTCACCCTGAGATCATATGATCTGACTGAAGGCTGTGCCTGGAAGCTACCTAATATTTGTAGTCATGAGTGTGTATGGGGGAGAGAGAGTTTGCGTGTGTGTATTTTGGATTCCTCTCACTAATTAGATTCAGCCACCTGAACCACCCTCACACAAACTCTCTGTCATACACAAGCTCACAGATTTACCTCTTTTCTCTTTCCGTGAGTCGTCAAAAATTTGTCCTCATGTGCAAACTCCCTCATTACCTACCCAACAGTTGCAGTAACACCAAGGTGTGTATTCTCTATCCTGCTCACCACCCTGAGCAATACACACACAAAAATATCTGTGTGTTTCAGCCATTTCCTCATAGCTAGTGGGTGAGTCACTAAGCAGCATAGTGCTGGGAACTAATTCATTTGCTCAGAAAAATATCCATCAAATTTTCCATGCATTTAGTCAATCTACTCATTGCACATTATTTAATTTAAAAGATTTAAATGTTAACGTTTTACTCGTCCTTAGAGAACTGTCACGATACAGTTTTCTCACCTTGCACTTTTTTCCATTGGAGTTTAATAGCTAAATCTTTAAAGAGAAAACTAAATCAACATCTTATAACTGTTTGGTAAATTGAGTTTTCTTGAATCTCATTATCAATCAGCCAGTCAGCTGGCAGAGAACAATGTGTAGCTTTGAAAGAATGCAACAGAAATTCCTTATCCGCAACAGGCACTTTTTCACAGCTATATGGTCACAGAAACACAATGACTCACATATTTTCTCTCAAAACACACACCTACACACAGACAAGTGTCTGCCCTTCAACAAAGGCTTTTTAATTATCTTTCATTGATTTCAGGGCTCTGTTAATCTCAATCAAAGATCCCGCTAATAGCTTGGAAACTGCAAGGGAGGAGAGAGGGAGAATGAATCAAGAGTGAATTAGTGAAATTTCAACTTGTCTTTTTTTTAAAAAATCACAATTTGGAAAGAGTTAAATGGGAATGCTAATTTAATGAAAAGGGATTAAGAAGAAGTTGACAGAGAAAGAAGTATTTATTCCTATTTTTTTAAAGCAGTTTGATTTGTCAGTGTAAACTTTTTTTAAAACTTATTACTTTTTATTACTTATTACTAAACTTTGTAGCCTGCCTCTAGCAATACTGCACTCTATTGTGTTCAGTGACTGGTCCCTAAATACGCATGTACAATTCATGTCTTTCTCAAGTAATCTGTTTCCATGCAAATTCTCTATAGTTGGCATGAATTGAACTAAAGAAACGCATTTGAGTTCAACATGTTTTCAGTTTCATTAAGGCATTTTGCCAACAGCTGACTACGTATTACAGCTAGAAACATGCAGATTGGGTATTTGTGACCAGGGACATCTGCACAAACAGTTTAAGAAGACAGAATAAAAAAGTGTTAGGTAGCATTGTCTCAGTCTTCAAAAGTGAAGAAATAAGGAAAAGTGGCAGTCGTAATAACCATGGTGTGATGCACTGTAATTAAACTTGATGGTATGGTGTCAGGATTATTTATTAAGTCAATTAAAAATCTAAATACATGCACGGGCAATGACAGAAAATGTCTGCACAGGACATGAAATTGGCCTCAGATTGTGCTCCAGGCTTGAATGTGGATGAATAGTTCTACAAGAACTCCACTTTTACAACAGCAGTGGGTAGGAGTCAGTTCTTTCTTAGTATTATCCATAAAACAAATAATCATTCCTTGGTAATCTCTCTCTCTCTCTCTCCGAACAAACACACTGTCACTACATTGTCACTTGTTTGAACTTAATATCTATTATGACAGCCCTGGGCTGTTTTTCTGAGAGGCAATGTGTCTGACTGTCTGTCTCATCTGACTTTGAGTTCAGTATTGTAGAGTCAGGGTGTTGGATATGTAGAGATAGGGTAGAAGTAGAGGACGAAGAATAGGTGGAGAGCAGGGATGGAGAAGGGATGATAAGTAGGTGTGTGTGTGTGTGTGTGTGTGTGTGTGTGTGTGTGTGTGTGTGTGTGTGTGTGTGTGTGTGTGTGTGTGTGTGTGTGTGTGTGTGTTTAGTGGTTGGTTGGCAACCACTAAACACTAGTGGGGACAAATTTCCGACAAAAGACCAGTTAATTGGAGATGGCTTGTCAATTGGGGACAAAAAAAAATAGATGGAAGTAAAGGTATTTGTGTGTGTTTGTCAGAAAAGTAAGTAAGTGGGGGAAGTAACTTTGTCTCCTCCTAACCCCGTTACCTAGCAACAACCATGCTTTGTCGCCACAGAGACAGAGGTGATGATGTCACTGGAGATCAGAGAGAACATGTTCACCAAACACGCAGGGACACATCCACTCAGATACACTCACATAAATATTCACTAAAACACACACACACACACACACACACACACACACACACCTTGAACAACGGGTAACGATATATAGGCAACCACAGATTTTATTATTTATAGATATTCATTTGTTCCACAAGTTAACCTGTCAATGTAATATTAAATCAGATCTTAACTCAAACCATAAACTTAGCTATCAGTTAAAACATTGTAATTGCCCCTTTTTAAGGTGAGGACCAACCTAAACACAAACTCAGACACACACTCAGCAGCCTGAGTAACATGCAAAATGATTCCGTGATGGTAACAGACTAGTGTGGTCCACAAGATGACTTTGAGTAGTGCTGTGAAAAGATAAAGAAAGTGAAAATTATATTTCTAATGTAAAAATGTATCATTAGTGGTTTCTTATTATTGGTGAAATTGTGGTTATAGCTGCTTGGCTTCCTCCTCAGATTAATCAGTCCCAATATACCGGAAAGGGGGAAAAAAAAAAAAAAATTCATCTTGCATGTTTGCAGAGCATCATGACTGGTATTGCGGTATTTGTTGAGATCACAGTGACAAACATCACTGATAGACAGTTACATCATATCAATCTTATCTATAAGGCTTGGGAACAAGATATTATACAAAGTCATGCTGCACCTTTCTGCCATACTGAGGAGTAGGTTTTTTTGTTAGTTCGAGTGTAATTTAATGAGCTTTGACTAATGGTAGCTTGTTGGGGATTCATAAGCAATACTGACTTTTTGGTCCTTCAATCAGTATCACTAAACAAGGTGGTCAGCTTTATGTCTTGGCAAAACTGGATAAACAACCAAGAGTGTGTTTCCTGTTTCTGACTGACTTTCAGCTGGCTTTCGCAGACTTGCAGGTAAAAGTTCACTTTTGTTCAGCTTTGCCTTTGTGAATTTGCACACTTGGCCAACAGAAATAGTGATGCATTGTGTTAGGAAAGGAGGTCATTATGCCAACAGATGCCATCTTTATTCCAACAGCTTTTAGTATCTTCTCTCTCTTTCACTTTCTCACTTTGTTCTTCCTCTCTCCCTCTTGTTTTAGGTGCAGACTACAGACAGATCTGATTGGTTAGAATGTCCTGCAGGGGCGGAGCTAGTGAGTCTACTGCATGATATAACTACATCCACCAGGTGCGTGTGTCCACCGTTTAAGTTTGTATGTGTTTGTGTGTGTCATAAAAAGTATGCATTATTAAGGAATATTCCTTCCACCTCACATTGATATAACACATTTTGCATAGATCACAGACAAAAGAAATTGACTGTGGCAAAACAAAACTATTTAGATGTCTAGATGTGCAGCTGTGTTTTGTTTGTATGTGTATACAATATGTGTCTTTCCATATGAGGCACTCATTTCTGACTTTAGTGTGTGCATGTCTGTATGTCTGTTTATTGGTACCTCAAAGGATACCAATAACAATCTGGATTTAGATACCTCTCCTCCAGCTCTTTCCCTCATCTTATTATTTTTATGCATGTATGAACACATCTGTGCATTACATATGTCAAAACTGATCTTTTTCCAGTTGTTAATTGAAAGGATGCAAGCTTCTGACAGAGCAGAGTATCAGCTTAATGGCTCACAAAGAGCTGAGAGATTAAATATATAAATTTTATTAAAAACAAGGCTTTTGGAGTCTCTTGAGATCTCTTGAGATCTCACATCAGTGTCAGGAAACATGACCTGCATCTCCCCCACGCACCTGACGAAGTAGCAGCTTCCTTCCAAGAAGTACGAGTTTTGGAATTGCAAGGCTTGTGTGGAGACTGCTAAAGTGATGGAAACTCAGAATCAAGACCCACACAATCTCAGCCACAAAAAAATGTCCAGGAAACACAGCTTCAACTGTTACTCTCTCTTTAATGACCTACTGCAGGTTATACTCACTTTTAACCTTGCAGCAAGTAACACAAGCTAAATAAAGGGAGGAAAAAATACACCTACACATACTCCGACTCTAACTGCTGTGTTTATCAGTTTTACTGTAAAATGCAACTTTATAAGCAAATGTAAAAAAAGGGATGCTTTATTAAGTAAACATAAATTAGTCAGATTTGAAGGAAGTGCATATATTGTTACATATCTTTGTATACATTTCTACATACTGTATATTTAAAATGAAAATACAAGAGCAAAATCAATCTTAAAGCTGAAATAGGTATTACTCCCTCCCTTTATGAGATAACTTTGATGTCCTCTCTACACCTATTTATAAAACAATCAGTTACTTTCATTGTGTTTTTGACATGATAAGTGAGCTCTACTGCAAAGCAGGAGGGTGCAATAAAGGCAGTTACATCTCAGACTCATCCATTTAATTTTACTGAGCTTTAAGCTTTGTAATGGCACAAATTTAGAAGCACATCCTTTAATGGTTTGCCTGGAACAGTCCACTAAGTGTTATGACTATCTTTTATCTTTCTCAGATTAAAATGTATAAAATATTTCAAATAGTTGGAAAAAGAACAAAAAAAACAAGTAATTTCTCTCTCTAATATCTAACAAAGATGCCAAAAATTCTGAAATGCTGTGCGTGCGTGCGTGCGTGCGCGCGCCAGTGCACACCTGTATCTCTGCATCTGGATGCCTTTTGTGAGTATGTGAGCCGAATGTGTTCCCTCTTTGAGCCATGGGTTTTGTCACCGTAGCGACCATGCTCTCTTTGATCTTTTGATGTATGAGACCAACGACCTGTCACACACCGACAAACACACACACACACACACACACACACAAATTGCTTTCACACCCTTCTATATACAAAATCTGTCTTTCAATCTCACACACACAGAAACACACACACCCTGTTAGATCAATAATAAAGGTGTATTGTTGTCCTGCTATAGAGACCTCTCCTACCCCCCCTTCCTCTCCCCCGTTTTCTCCTCTCCTCACCCTTTTCATTCCCTTTTGTCACCCTCTATACTAATTTCTCCTCCTCTTTCCCCCCTCTATTTTCTTTCTATTTTCCTAATTTTCTTTCTTTTTCATCTCTTTCCTTCTCTCTCTTGTGCTTTCCCTCTCCCACTTCTCCCCTCCTCTCCCCTCATCTCCGCTTTCTCTCCTTTCCCTCTCTGGCAGATGAAAGCAGGGATCAGCTCTAGCTTTGAAGTAGCTGAGACTGGCACACTCCCACTGGTTTAGTGGTAGGAGGAGGGGAGGAGGGGAGCAGAGGTTTTAGGAGAAAGGGCAGGAGATGAGAGGAGTTATGAGGAGAGAGAGGAGGAGAGGAAGGGAGGGGAGGAGGGGTGAGGAGAGGTTTTAATTGAGAGGATGAGAGGAGGAGGGGCAGAGAGAGAAGACGGTAGAAAGTGGGAAGGAGATGGGAGGTCCGGGCTGAGATCCTAACCCAAATTATGTCATTCAGCCTTTACCATGGCAACCTGAGGAATGCTTTTTCAAAACCTAAAGCCTGACCAAGTGTGTGGGGTGGGAGAGGGGGGTGGTGTGGTGGGGGCATCTAGTATTCGGCATCTGATATCTGCTCAGAAAACAGAGGCAGCTCAGAAAACTACAAAACTGCTCTGCAAACACTCAACTCTGAATTCTGTTACAGTTTATGTGGGATTTTACTAAAACACACACAAAACACATGAATACCCTAAAACTGTTCTTTAAAAAAAATAGTAAGCTGCCTGGTGTTGCTTAACAACAGCACAGTCCTCATGGTGGTCTGTGTTAAACTAATTAAACTTATATTGTCGTTAAACTAATATTTCTCCCCATTGTTAAGGGCAGTGATTCCCAGCCAGTGGTACTTGTACCCCAGGGAATACCCCTGCAGTTACCAGGGGTATGTGGAGAGATTGTTGAAAATATGATGAGTTTGCGAAAAATACTTTGCCATTCCATGTGGTAGAAGATGTATGAATGTAAACCTACTGAAGAAAAGACCAAATATAAACAATGACAACTGCAGGATCGCTATGCCTCTTGTGAAGAAATTATTGTAACCTTATCCTTTTTTATATAATTATGTAAAACGTGACAAGAAGAATCAATGATTTCAGCTTGGATGATTAAACAAAAAAGGCTGGGAACTACTGATTAGAGGAATAGTTCACTTGTACCATAGGTAAACCTTGTGACAGCTTAGTATTTAGACCATGTTGTTAAGGGACTGAGATAAATCCACTACGGTAATCTTAAGGAAATTAATCTACTGTATGCCTGTGTAGAATCCCTTGAGTGAGACTGAATGAAGAAAACCGTGCAGGGAACCTGCTCGTTTTTGCTTTTGCTTTATCTGAAATGTTGGGGGACACACGAATTCCACCCAGGAAACACCCCAAGATTGGATGTAAACTGAGTGTGAGGTTAATGTGGTACTGCAATAGTCATTCACTGTAATCTAAAACAAACTGTTTCAAACACTGTCCTCCACACAGGCGCTGAGTGTCAATTTCGGACTGTGAAAGTGCACGGATTTAATGAGAAACCAAAGTCTAAAGTTTCTGCTAAAACTTTTAGGGCTCCAATTTATGTTTTCCAAATCCACAAACTTTCAAGGATTTCTGAGTCCTCTGGGAGCTTTGTTAATTAGGTTTATTATATAGGGTTTTTTTTAACTAAGGATAGTGGGTGGACTTCTGCCTGGCCCTGGATGCCCTTAAACACACCTGGGAGGAAAAGAAGAGGGGAGGAAGGAGAGAGGAGGGACATAAGAGAGGGTGGGAGGGAGGAGGGAGAGGAGAGAAGGAGAGAGATTGCAGACAGTGTGTAGGGGTCTGACTGTTGTCTAAGTATTTTGAGGTAAACCATAACAAATATGCCATATGGCAGAGTAAAAGTAATAGAAATCCCACCAACACAAGATCAAATATGACCAAAAAAAATTATAATACAGATATGACAAGTAATACACAACTATAACCATAATAGTAATTTCAAGGCAACATAAATAGGAAATCGTTAAAAATAACAATGGAACTTGTTTAAGAAATGAAAATGTTTACAGATAAATATCAGTCAGCCAAAAGGCAACTCAACGAGACCACTGACAAAGGAAACACCAACTCAGACCAGACTGGAGACTTGGTTCAGCAGCAGTGACTGCAGCTCTCTGCAGGGCCTCTATTCATTCAGTCCACTCAGCAAGAGAATCCACCTGAACACAACTGCTCCAGTGCTCTTGTCTGCCACACTGAGAAATGACTTTGATTCTTTTGATTGTCATTTTCAACAGCAAGGTTCTCCTAACAGCGCACCTCAAGCAGTTTGCATAAATCCTATCCACTCTCCACCCCAGTGCCAGCTCCCCAGTATCTGTTTCATTTACAGGCATGCTCAAAAAGCCACAAGCCCTTTTTAAGTCGTCATACTGAAATCATTAGGAGAAGTCATCGGTGCAGTTTCCATGCACACTGGGTCAGAGACTTTTGAACTGTGGGTTTTTGTAAAGTTTACACCAGCTTTATGTAGTTCAGGCAGCATTGTGGGGACATTTTCCAACAAATACGGATGGTCAAACTGAAATAAGACTGGTGAACGTCTACCAGTATAGCAGTCCACAGAATGCATCAAGGTTCTGATATAAGTAAATGGTCAGGAATTCAGATGGCACTGTTAAGAACAGTTCAGTTAGGAGCCTGAGGTTGCTTTGGTGCCAGTTCACGATCACATCTATCTCAGTCTGCCCAACGCTAAACCATTTCCTGATTTACAATTAGGTAGTTTGGCCAGGATAATATGGACACAAATTCCATATCCAGAAAATTGGTCTGTAATTTTATTGGAAGTGAAATTGGGTGGTTACAGTATAAGTATGTACATCATATGACATTGTTATCATTTGCACCTTTTTTATGTCACTGGGTAAATAACATAATTGTGATATGGTGAATAACAATGTTTTTCTCTGTCCCAGGTGTCATGTTGATGTGGTTCCGCTGGCTGCTGAAATCCTCCAAGAGATCTCTGGATCCTAGAAGCTTTAAATCTTAAAACCTTCAACCAATCAAAGCACCAGAACTTGAACTGAATTTCATAACATGTTTCTGAACAATCTTAAACTAGAGAAGATTGTTCTTTCAAGATGTTGCCAGTTTTGGACTAAAATGTCTCTAGACATTAGTTATTTATTTGTTAAATCTCTGGTTGAGCTAGGCTCATTATTAGAAACTGGACTGGATATAAAGATAATTGTATATGTAGTTGGTGACTGTTTTAATTCATATAAAGTTTTGCTTTTGGATGAACCAGTTTTGCTGGAACAGGCTCCTAAAAGCTTTGACATGAGTTTGGTAACAGAGCATTCACTCATCTCTCTACATGACTCTCATTGCATTTGCAAATTGGATCAATGACAGCAATAAATATTGCTCTGACACTACAGTAATTTGACAACTCAATCAAAACATCCGTCCAGTGTCCACCAGACTGGATTACAGCATGAGTGTTAATTAAGACTGTCACAAGCGTCACAGCACTGGCCTCTGGGTTCGTCTTGACAGCTCCAGTCAGTATTGGTGGCAGACTGTCTGACGGTGAATGCAGTTATAAGCAACACACTGCTCAGCTACTGCCAGCACACACGGAAACTGGCTCTTATCAGGAGTTATGATGCAACACAAATGACGTATTCTACTACATTCTGGCAACAGGGAGCAGAGCCATGATAGTTTAATCATGGATTATTTGATAGATTTCTGGTTGATTAAACTGTATGGACATTGGACATCAGAGTAATTTACCATTCCACTTGGAGTCTGTAAAAAGACGGGTGTGTGTATGTTAGTATGACGATGAATAAGGACAGGTTGGAGTTGAGTGAGACTAGGCATAACATCTGTCCTCCATGCAACACCGTGTCCTCTGAAAAATCCTGGGCACACCAGTAATGGTCACCACTGGCAGGCTTTTAGTTCTTCACTCCAGGTTCTAATTTCATATGCAAATCTGACTAATCTCACTAAAGCTGCCCCAAACACAGCTGTCACTGTTCAGTTGTCTGATGTCGTCCACCAAGTTAAACAAACTGAAATTTAGGACGGATTCTCATGACGAAGATAGTGAACAGAACTGGCTTCCTGCCAAACTGCATGCTGACATTTGTTTTCACAGAGGATCATCAGTTTTCCACACCTTACTGCCTACCTGTTATTTGATGTGTAAAACTGAGGGTCACGTTTGTGTTGCGTCATCTGTTACCTTTGCTGTCTGACGTCCAATTCTGCCGCCTTATAGCATAATTTAATTCTAGTTTTACTATCAAGCATGCCTATTATACTGTTGTATGTCAGGCTGACTGGTTGCTTATCACAGAGCCTTTTTAGTTGAGACACAGCTCAATACTATATAGCTCTGTGGAAACAACAGCAGTTGGGACTTGGTCTTAATTGTAAAGGCAACCAATATGACCCAGTTGTAATTATATTTCTAACATAATCCATGATCTTTGCTATGGACTCGCTAAAGGCTGTGGGATTCAGTCAAAAGCTCTTTAGAACATTTTTATTCCAAACATTGCTGTCTTGCTGTGTTACTTGTGTCCTCCTGGATTTAAGGTGTTTGGTGAAATGAGACTTTGAGGCACCCAGGTGAAATGACAGTCCATTTTATTGTTTCAGAACACAGCAGGCTACGGCAACCAGCTCCTCCCACTACCCCACCCCTTAGTAACAGCAGACCAGTAAAAGCCCTCCTCCACCCCTATCCTTTCACAGCCACACCCATCCAGTTTAGGTCAGCTACACCCCCTTTGGAACAGCAAAGACACATCAGTGTCCACCTTTAAAGCAAGAAAATAGCTTGATATTTGGACCATGATTTCCAATTTATGTTTTTTTTATACAAAAGCTACACAATGTTACACTTGATCATCAGAATACAATTCAACTGATTAACTTTAGTGTTTGGACACCATTTAAAATGTGATCAGATTTTTTACTTGGATGGAGCATTACCACTAAAAGAAAAAAAAAAAAAACTCAACACTATAAGAGACTTAAGATACAAGGGACTGCAAAAACAAGAGATGAGTATCATAATTCAGAATATTGAGAAGAAAAAAAAAAAAAAGCAAACTAGAATCAGTTTGTACCATTACAGACTTGGAAAACAGAATAAAAAAGTAAAACAACCAAAAGAAGTAAAAATGGAAAACAAAATACATAAAAAGGGTTTTTGAAAATCAACCGTTGAGATCAAAAACCATGTGTCATGTCAGGATTTGATGTCAGCCCCCTGTCAGGCTGAGAGACCAGAACAGAACCGCACTTATATCTTGTTTGTCCCAATGGAGTTCCCATAGACAGGAAACTCTGCTTGCTGTTGTTGAGTCATCTTCAGGCACTTTCTGAAACCCCGCCTCCTCCATATGGGCGAATCACAATGCAGGTTCATCCAGATCACATGATACAGCTGCAAAGGGAGGAGAGAAATGAGTGGAAAAGTTAGAAGAAATGAGGTGAGAGGAAGGAGACCGAGAACAGGCTTTGGTAAAGACCACACACACAGATCAAACACCAAGTAACATCACACACAGAGACACCACATCACACAGCTTTGCAATTAGCAGTGTAACCATGCAGCAGCCTCAGTGAGTAAATCCACTATCCTCGCCCCTCACCCATTTTATCCAGACAAAAAACATCCCCGCTGTGCTTCTACTTTTACATCTTGCCCAGGAAATGGCTACCATTCATTTCAGCTAACAAGGCTACAGAGTGAGTGTAAAGATATTCTTACCTAGTAGAAAGTGTAGTGTAATGTTGGTCTTGGTATTTACAGGTCGGTATCAAACCAAGCCAGTTGGTTGGAGTCGCCAGGTGGCAGGCCCTCTATCAGTTCTTGGGCGTGTCCCAGGTCAGGCAGCCCCTCTACAGGGGGGTAGTCCTGGCCTGGGTGGTGGCCTCCACCCAGATCATGGTCCATCATGGGCTCCATGCCCATCGTGTCTCCTCCATAACCCCCCGAATGGAAGGAACGGTAGCTCGGGTCTGGGGGTGGGGCAGGAGTGGATGGAGGAGAGGCAGGGGAAGCAGAGCAGTTGTTAGAAGCATGTTAACAAACCAAGCTGTCACACAGTAGTATGATCATTCAATCGAAGCACTACACAGCAACACAGCACACCATCCATCCTCAGAACTATTGGTCAACTCTGTTCAAACTACAGCTGTTAGACTTTGAATTTAGCTAAACCCATGGCCTACTTCACTGTGTTTAGTTTGGTTCCATCAACAGAAATCCATCTGCAGTGGCCACGCGGTTCTCCAATACATCTACCAACTTCAAGTCTTTGTTTTCATTTAGCTGGCTAAGAGCCAATTAAAACTGTTAGTGCTGGAGGAATGGAGAGCAGTGCAGATTTAATCAACAGCCAATGCACGCCCCTTAGCTTATTGATCAGTACACAGTCCAAGGTCCTGGTTCACTGGCAAAATTTAGATGGACAACTGTGACAAGAACTAAAAACAGCAGTATTGTATTACTTAGAGCCACCTGTGTTATTCTGGCTGACAGCAGGGATAAAAATCAATCTCCTTCTCTAACTTGAAAGCGTTATTGCCCTTCACCACTGTCTCAAATTGCCTGTGTATCATGACCTTTAACAGCCAATCCTGTCGTCAGCAGTAATAGCGAGGGACAGATGGAGCTCAGTCATTGGACTGTGACAAAATTTAGTTGTTTCAGTTATAAAAAGGGGGCAGAGGAGGTCCATAGGTTTACAGAAACTAACAGGACAGAATTACCCAGAACAGAAAGGCAATGACTGTATGCCCAATCAGTATTTAAAAAAAAAAAAAAAAAGTTGTTTCTGTTAGCTCTGATATTCATGACATCCTTGTCCCCTCCTGTGCTACTCCTGGGAGCTTCCCAGCCAACCAGAGGTGAGGCGATGACTTACCTTCCTGTCTGTAGCCCAGAGGCTCTCCCTGAGCTCCAATGTCCAAACCCAGGTCTCCAGTCTGCAGAGCAATGCACAGACAGAGAAGGATGAGCACGGAGGCAGCAGTTTTAAATGGGACAAAATGTAAGTGATCATTCTGTGTGTACAAATATACTGATTAGCAGTTAAAGAACAAAACTGATTTTGAGTGCATCATACCTCGTTCCAGGCCATTGGTTCTGTTCTAAAGAGCGAGCTGGTGAGTTCTACAGAGAGGCGTTTCTTGTAGTCTTGTGGTTTGTCCTCTGACATACGGAACAAAACTGCTGCAGCGTAGGTGGCTGAGGGAAGAATTTTTTTTGGGGGGGGGGGGGTTAGTCGCCTTTTAGTAGTAGCCATTATTTGAATGATGGCAGTAAGTAAATGTGTTTTTCCGTACATACCGACTCCTTCGTTGCGGCTGTGCAATAGCTCTGTGAGTGGGGCAGTGGCTCCCTCAGCCTCGATGGCCTCAGCCGCCTCTTTGTCCTGAGCCAGCTCACACAGGACGCCTGCTGCTACACGCTGGATGTTCTCAATGGGAGAGTACAACAGCTGCACACACAAACACAGACAGGCTGCTTAGAAAAACCTGCAATGTCTTCTGCAGCGCCAGACCACATGTTCTAAGATGCAACAAGCAGAGTCTCATGGAGTGTGAAGACAAACACAACAGGTGGTACAATAAACCTCTCTTTCCTGATCACCACCTTTTCAAACTACATCAATGTGGCATTTATTGAGACATTCTCCCTCTTTAATCCAGAGATACCTCAGATAATTTAATCACTTTACTGAAGGATCATAATTCTTGGATTCTTGAAAATCAACATGCTCAATATTATTTGGGTTCACTTTTTGAGATGTGCTGGTGTGATTACAGCATGACAAGGCAAGCATAAGAACAGGAAAACTGAGCTGAGGAATGTTACCTGTACGAAGAGTGGAATGGTGTTGAGTCCTCTGATGACTATTCTGTTGTGGACGTCTCTGGCCAGGATGTGAAGTGCTCCTGTGCAGCCTTCCACAATCTCCTCCATACGAACTCCCTCCTAAAAAAAACCAAACAAAAAAAACCAAACAAACAATTAGTAATATTCCATCATGCCATGGCTGGTGTTTGTAGTGCAGGTGTGTGTGCGCTCACCACAAACTGCTGCTGTGTGCCTCCCATGCTGGTGCGTCTCTGTGTGTCTTGGTGTGCTCTGACCAGCAGCTGAACCAGTCTGGGGATGGCTCCCTGCTCCCTCAGAGGAGCGTGGTTTGCAGGGCACAGAGCCAGATTACGGATCAGACCAACTGTAGCCTGATGGAGGAAAAGAGTTATTTAAGTGTATTTTAAATGTCACTTTGGGTAGCTATGGTTACATCCGAACAAGGATCACAGTCAAAAGCTATATTGTCAAGTACAGATTTGTAGTCACAAGATTTTAAAATACAATGTCATTGTCATTTTTTAATCTGAAGTCATTCCCTCTGACAGACCACAGGTGGGTTGTGTTTGTATTTTGGGACCATTTTTGTCTCATTTGTGTGACAGACTGTACCATTCCAATTAGGTACATAAGTATGGACAGTGTCACAATTTTCATAACTTTGTCTCTGTACACCACCACAATAGATTTGAAATGAAGATGTCAGGATGCGACTGAAGTGTAGACTTTCAGCTTGAATTCAAGTGGTTTAACAAAAATATCAAATTAACCATTTAGGAATTACAGCCATATTTATACATAGACCCTAATTTTCAGAGGCTCAAAAGTAATTGGACAAACCAACATAATATAAATATGGATTGTTTTTAATACGCATAAAAATCCTTTGCAGTCAATGACTGCCTGATGTCTTGAACCAATGAACACCAAATGCTTAGTTTCTGCCCTCAGTTCTGTCTTCAGTAAGTGAAAACATGCTCAGTGGGGTTGAGGTCAGGTGTCTGACTTGGCCATTGAAGCATATTCCATGTCTTTGCCTTGAGAAGCTCTTTGTTGCTTTCGCAGTATGTTTAGAATATTTATCCATCTGTACTGTCAATCACTTTTGCAGCACTTGGCTGAATCTGAGCAGATAGTTTAGCCTTAGACACTTCAGAAATCATCCTGCTACATCTATCAGCAGTCACATGACCAATAAATACTAGTGACCCAGTTCTATTGGCAGCCATACATGCCCATGCCCTAACACCGCCTTCACTATGATGATGTAGTGCTGTGAATCATGAGTCGTCCCTTTCCTCCTCCAATTGCTTCTCATTGTTCTGGTAAAAGTTCCTCTTGGTTTCATCCGTCCAAAGAATCTTCTTCCAGAACTGGGCAGGCTTTTTTTTTTAGATTTTTTTCTGGCAAAGTCCAATCTCGCACCTTGTGGTAATTGCTCTGTATTTATTTTCATGAAGGCATCTCTTGATTGTAGACTTTGACAATGATACGCCTACCTCCTTGAGAGTGTTCTTGACCTGACTAGATGTTGTGAAGGGTTTTTCTTCAACAAGGAAAGAATTCTGCGATCATCCACTTTATTTGTCTTCTGTGGTCTTCCAGGCCTTTTGCTGTTGCTTAGCTCGCCAGTGCATTCCTTCTTTTTAAGAATGTACCAAACTGCATATTTGGCCACTCCTAAAGTTTCTGCCATCTCTCTGACAGGTTTGTTTTGTTTTTTCAGCCTATTGATGGCCTCCTTCATTTGAATTACACCTCTTTGGACCACATATTGAGAGTTCCCATGAACAGCTACAAAATGTAAATTCACTACTTGGAATCAAGTCTAGACCTTTTATCTGATTAATTTGTCATGAAATAAGGAGGGAACAAGCCACACCCTGCCATGAAACTGATTATCAGTAAAAATGAGAGTATGTATAAAAATGGCTGTAATTCTTAAATATTTAGTGATATTTTTGTTAAACCCCTTGAATTAAATCTGAAAGTCTACACTTCAATCACATCTTGATGGCTTCGTTTCAGATTCATTTTGGTGGTGTACAGAGGCAAAATTACGAAAACTGTCACTGTCCAGATACATATGTAACTAACAGTATACTATCTGTATATTAACTGTATATTAGGCCTGGACTTGTCACTCAGGTGTATTTTGCAGACTCTACATTTGACTGGGCATAAAACAAGCAAGATTTGCAGAGTTGTTACAGGTCTAAGCAACTTACAGCAGGAAGGCAGTGCATTCTCAATGCACAACAAAACAGTAAATCTTGAGGAAATCAGCTGCCAACATGGGTTAGTAGCCTGCACCCTTTTTTTTTTTTTTTTTTTTTTTACATACATGCTTTTAAAGCCAGGTTTGGCCCCTTTATTTTGTCTTCAAGGTGTGATCAAATGTAAACCAGTTCAGTGGAAATATCACTAAAAGAACAGCCAAATGACTGGCTGACAGTATGAAGAGCAGGTTTTGTGGCTGACTTCTGCTGGCAAGTCTGTGTGAGTCCTTGTATACCTTAATGAGTGGCCAGTGTGACGGCGGATGCAGTAATTTGACAACCACAGGCAGACCGTAGTGCAGCCTGACAGCATTCTGTGCCATCTCAGCGTCCTGGTGTCGAGATGTGAGGTGACGCAGGGCACAAATAGCTGGCTCTGTGATGTCTTCTCTGTCTCCTGCTCGAAGCACTGTGCGAACTAATGCCTCAATACCTCCAACCTACAGAGGGACAGATAGTATGACAGATTAATGGGTACATCAGACATTCCGTTTTACTGTCTAGATAGTATTAGAAATTAAAACACAGGTGTGAAAAATACCCAAATTTATAAAATAACTTTTGAATTTAAAAGTGTGTGTGTGTGTGTGTGTGTATATATGTACACTCACCTGACAGACCATCATCTTGTTCTTGTAGTTGTTACAGGTCAGGTTAGACAGAATGCCAGCAGCACAGGTCACCACATTAATGTCATCACTGCCAAGCAGCTGGACCAGAGTTCCTAGCAGACCCTCCATTCCCTCCTGAGAGAAAGACAGTTATCAAGTTAACATGGAAGGAATGTTGGATTACATATTCTGTCCCTGTATCAGCTCAGCAATGCCAATTAAAAAGACCCAACTAAAGAAGGTGGGCTCCTGAGTCTGTTAAGTAAATATATCTACTGTTTTTCACTGACAAAAAAAAACTTCAGTGTTGGCACAATTGGCAGTTCTCATCACCTGTTTGGTGGCAGCATCTGATAGGTTCCTGAGAGTCCAGAGACAGTTCTGCACCAGTCTCTGGCTGGGGTCTGTTAGGTGGAGTCCCAGAGCCTGCATGCCTCCTGGACAGAAGGACAAACATGGAAAGAATTAGAGCTGTTAACACATTACACATTTGAAAAATTACAATTAATAAATTTACTGTTATTTGACAAACTTTTTTTTAAATATTGCAGTGGTTGCCATCATAAATACATTTAAAATAAGCCAAAAGTAAGAAACTTAATTCTTGAATACACACTATATGTATAATGATATTCAGGCTCATATTACAAACACTTGAATGTTTATGAGACATACCAGCTTCTACAATGGCAGGCTTGTTACTGGAGCAGACTGACAGCACTTTGAGAACTCGGCTTGTGGTCCACAACAGCTTCTCGTAGGTGTAAGTCCTCATGATGTTGACCAATGCCTGGGGGCCACCACTGGCCAGGATTATCAACTAAACAAACAGAAAACAAAAACATTAGGTTTTTAATGTTCTCACGATGGTCACTGTGGAGTACTGTTGCCTTGGAATATCAGAGACTCCTGCTACTCACCTTGCTTTCCTGGTTGCCATAGGCCAGTATCTGGAGACAGTCAGTGGTGATGGCCAGGAACTTGACATTGGTCTTGTTGAGTAGAGCCACCATTTTCTGTAGACCACCAGCTAAACGGACAGCCATTTTGGCTCCTTCCTGGTGCAGGAGGAGGTTGTGGAGGGTGGTGATGGCATAGAACAGGACAGAGTCCACTGGTGAACTGCAGAACAGACAGAGTATTAGATTACTGTCCCACTTTGAAATAAACAAATGAAAACATTAATTCAGTTTCTCTCCACATCCTCTGCCTTTGGTAAGTTACTAGCCAGTTACAATTATTCATGCTTCTCTATCACAGTTGTTAGGAAACTTTCAAAAAGTAGCCATTTACCAACAAGAAAAGAAGAAAATCCTTATTTTTGTTGAAAAACCGCACTGCTCCCTACACTGGTGAGTTACAGTACATCTAATAAATGAACTTCCAAATTCCTTCCAAATCAACTATCCCTCCATCCTCCTTTTACATACCCAAGCATTTTAACTAGAGCTGGTATTCCTCCAGACTTGAAGATGGCCAGCAGACCCTCTCTGTGATGGGACAAGTTGTGCAGTGTTCCCGCAGTGCAGCGTGCTGTCTCCACATCATTTGTGTTCTGCATGGTCCTGACAATAGCAGACACCATCTGAGGGGAGCGCATGATGGCATGGCGAGAAGCTTCTTTCTTTGAAAGCTGGTGGACCATTACTGCGGCTTTGTTTACTACGACCTAGAGACAGACGGACAACAAATGTTATGGAATGATAGCTGGGGGAAAAAAAAATAAATTCTGTGCCACTGTTTCTATGGACAACTACCTGGTCCTCATCATTGAGTAGTTTGGTGAGTTCTGGTATGGCTCTGGTTGCCAATTCAGCGTCATCTTGATAATTGATCAGATTGACCACAGCGTGTTTGAGCATTTGTGAGGGCTCTGCCAGCCTCTGGACATTGGTAGGGTTTGCTGCATCATACTGTGTCGATGGGATCTGCATGCCCTCCTCAAGAGTTTCTGGGAACATCGCTGCACGCACCCGCTGGGCACGTGTCATGGCATACTGACCATCTATGTCTAGAAAGGACAGAAGATGAGTTGTTTTGTTAAGTTGGGTTTTAAGCTGCTATTTAGGTTGTACATGCCCAAGATTTCCTGGGCAGTAAACAGATCATCCTCAAAAGATCAACAAATTGTATTATGCCGTACCTTGTACTTGTTCCTGGGAGAAGTTCTGGTTGAAGCCCTGCTCCCACTCATACATAACCTGGTTGTTGTCGACATCCTCTTCCTCAGGATTGCCCTTCCCACTAAGGGAGGGTGCAGTGGTGGTGGCCCCTGAATGAATGCCTGAATCCAGGTAGGACTGTTGCTGCCAGTGACTGACTGCTGCCTTACGGTCTGGCTCCATTGCCATGTCTAGCTCCATCAGATCAGCTGTAAGAAACAAAGTATTAAAAAATCCAGCAGTAGCTGTGTATAAAGGAGATCAACATATGCAATTTGATAATCAACTTGAAAAACTTGTCCACACTGTAGCAGATGACTAACAACACAATGCAGAGAAACAGGTACTGTCAGCTTGTAATTTCTTAGAACAGTGTAGTGAGTGAGTCTATTTAGGTGAGCTGGCATGGTCTGACAAGGAAATATAACCAGATATTATCAGATATAAAGCGTATGAACAAAAAAAACTACTGTACGCCTAGACGATTACTGCCAGTAGTAAAATGACTATTATAAATCAAGTATCTGATTACTGATTTCACTATAAAATTATATGCACTTATCCCATCTTACGACAAAAAGACTTATAAAAAGGGGTGGCTATGTGTGATTTAAGTCTTTTTATAGTGGAACCCTAATTATTATTTCACAGTAACACTGCTTGTTTGAGTGGCTGAGGGTACCAGCTGCCTCAACAGTGAATTATAGCCAGTGCACTGAATGGATTTCTAAGCTGTTTCCTGTGCTTTTATTTATTTTTCACACATTTTCATACTTCGATAATTGTAATTTACCAGTAAAGACCTCTTCGAGCATAAAGTTTGATTTTACACCTGCTCCAAGTTTCAAATCGAAATCAATAACTAATTCACTTTGCTCTAATGAGAAAAAATCTGCACCAGGAGAAGAGGCAGCTTTGAACTGCTGTAAAGTTTAACAATTTGTGTGTGTTTGTGAGAGAGAGAGGGAGAGATACAGACAAAAAATGAAATTAAGTTGCAGAGAGCAAGGAGGTGAAAGACTTTGCATCTCTGAAAACAATTAACTTACCCTGGGAAGCCATGTTCCTTTCTCAAACCACGACCGACACAGCTTCCTGATCTGAAAGAGAAAAAAAAAGAACAAATGAGTCCAACTGCCTCAGTAGCATCTCACCTTCCCTCTATCCTGCTCACTGCCAATCCTCTTTCCTTCCAGTCAAAAACCAAATGTTTCATTTAAAAACAAAGAAATCACAGCAGAGATTAAGGCAGAAAAACAGGGGCAGCAGCAGTGTTTCTTAAAAAGAAACGGCGTAGTCAAGTGACTTTCCCGTGCTTTCTTTCCTTTCCTGTCAACTCCCTTCCTTGGATTTCCTCCTGTGGTCAAGCCAGCCATGCAAACAGCAGCAGCTCACACACAAAGCCACCATTAAGTATAGCAGCTAGCAACTATTTAGGTGAGGAAGGACAGGGGAAGTGGAATACTGGGTGGAGGAAAAAAAAAAAAAAGAGCATGAAGAGGGAGGAGGGCATAGGCATTCCTGCGCGGGCTTTGAAGCTAAAACCGTACTATGCAGGAAAGTAAACACCGGCAATGGCAGGAGAGAGGTAGAGCGGGCGAGAGGGGATTAATTCAGAAAAAAGAAAACTGAAACAAAAAACTGTTTTGAATTCTTACACAAAGATAAATGTTATGACAGAAACACACAAAAATAGGAAATAGGGAAAATGCGGAGGAAAATCTCAGCTAAAATGAGACCGAAATGGGGGCTGTGGACTCAGTCATAAACCCATTTTTTCAGACCCTTTCAAAAAGGTATATCTTCAAGATAAATCCTATGGAAAAATGTAGACCATAGCCCTTTCAGTCATGACATATCATTTTGGGCGTGTTGTAAGAGCAAGAGGCACACTGGTGGAAAATAAGGGTATGGTAACAAAAGAGTCATGAATTGATTTACACCCTTCTAGAGCAAGTAGAGTTGACGGATGGAAAGATACAGTTTTCCTGCAGTGAACCAACCCAGCTAAACCAAAGACATTTTGTCACATTACGCTTTTCTACATAAATTTACAGTTCAGAAAAAAGTACAAACTCTGCATCCTTAAGCACACAAAATCTATTTAGCACAGTTCAAAACATTAAAAAATCGATGCAATTTGCCACTACACACAAAATAAAGTGCAACGAAATTTATACCCTGTGTATCATATTGGTCTAACTGTGTGTATGAAAGTAACCAAAAATCAACTTTCATCCTAACAAAAACAGCTTTTGGAGGATTATTTTTCAATTGTCCTCACTGAACGTCAGTATGTTAGATCCACATTCTGAGCAGCTGCCTTTTGCCACAAGGCTTAATGCCACCGGTGTGCAGCTGTGTTACTGTTTTAAGGTCAGATGTAGTTGGTGATAGCGGCAACTTTGTGTCTGAAAATAATAATGCAAATATGGCTGTGAGAAATATTTGTGAATATTTGTTTTTAAAATGTGTAATAAAATATAACAACGCAAATCGATGACCTATCATTAGGTCAATAGCAATTTGAGAAATTAGTTGCCATGACTCTTAAAAGTGGTGTTATATATTACTTATGGCCACAACAAGTTTATTTCAACTAACTAAAACAAAGTAATGCTTAACAATGGGAAAGTCAATGATATCTGACTAGTATCCCTTAAAATTTTAATCCTCTCTTTGGAAGTGTGAGCTACCTTATTTTTTTCCCCAGACAGACAGGACAATCTACCTCCAAACCCTGAATTTTGGAGGTCCCGTTTCAAGATATCACACTTAACTGCCAGATGTGAACAGGCTATCTTAATATTAAGTGAGGGGATTAACTTGATTGTTTCTGTTGAGACAAGACACACACCTCTCAGGTCTTTTCACATATCAAAATGATACTGAGGGGTGTTTTTTTTCATTCTATTAAACACTTTGGCCAAAAAGTTTAATGGCACGTGGTGTGGCTTACACAATGCATTTAGCAGACAGCAGCAAGTAGTCTGGCCAAATGATGAAGCCTGTAGTCACCCAGCTCTACTAAAAGAGAAGAGAAAAAAAAAAAAAAAAAAAATCAAGGTTGGACATTAACAAAACTCACTACTTAAGTTTACGTTATGAGAGCCTATTTAAGGCATATAGTTTTCGAATGCTGTAACCACTTATGAAAAAACCTTCCTGCTCTTTAGTCTTTGCTAAAGATCGAATGCAACTTGGTGTTTGAGTGTCTGGAAAGGATTTAACACATTCTTCTTACAGAGCAACACTAACAAATATCTCACAAACAGCCCATAAATAGACATTTAGACACTGCAGTTGGTCACTTTACAGGTTTGATCTTTTTGTTTTCCTTGGAGACTGCCAGCAAAATGCTCTATACTGTAAGTTTCAAAAACAAGAATATAACTGAATCAAATGAAAACCAAAGTGCAAAGAGAAGACTAAAAGGCCTACAAATGGAAGTGGACATACAGAAAAACGTAAAAGTCTGACACAGCGGTAAAAATCAGTCCAGCATGAGTTCCTGTGAATGTGTAGGAGTTTGTGGCATTAAATGGCTTCCAATACACACAAGGACAGCTAAACTACTGCTCTGAATTACTTCCCTCCTCTCACACCCACACCACCCAGCTCAGCTGTGTCATTAAAAACACAATCTTGACTCAGGCTCCAAACCTGCTGCTTCTAACCACAAATGCACCAACTCAAATTCACTGTTCACACGCCATCCTCCAGAGCTTTGCAGGCCTGCCCTCACATAACCTAGCCCTGTCCTAATGGGAGCCATATGTCCCACACAAGGCTAGATAAAAAAAAAAAAAAAAAACATACAATCAAAGCGAACTGTGGAACCATTTATCATTCATACTGGTGGAAAATGTGGTCCTTAACATCTGGCTTTGGAAACTGAGCAGATGATAGTTTTTTTTTGATGGCCAAAGAAGAAAAGTCTGGTCTCCAATTGAGAGGCACAAATGGCAGCCTTACCCTGAAGTCTGACTCTGATCGTTTGTACAAAAAAAAAAAAAAAAAAAAAAAAAAAAACCCATTACAGTATGAGTTCCTAGATATCAAGCTAGCAGCCTAACCACAAACATCTAAAATAGAGTTTCTTTGAAGCCAGATGTGAAATCCAATATGTAGAGTAGTGCCTGGTCCAGTTAAAGCCATATAACTGAAACCAGATGACTACTGAGTGACACACCAGTCACCACAGTCAGATGGTTGGTCTTGTGCAGTATAAGCAGGATAAGTTGAACTATATGTACCCAAGGCGAGCTGAGGCGAAGAAGGAGATCATACGTAGTTATGCTTGGAAAGATCCAAGCATAGGTAACACAGGTAGCTTATCTTCTTGACAGACACACACACACACGGCAAGGTAATATGCATGCACACAGGCACATACACTGAAAGCTCTATGAATTAAAGTGTAACCCCAGCACTACTTTCCCAGGTCAATATAAAATGATGGGGTTACTGCTCCAGCACAGAACTGTATGGCCGGGCATAGTGTACTTCAATCTGTTACACTGTCCTGAATATAGTACGGAAAAACATGCTGTTCAAATAGGGGGTCAGACTTCATTAATGTGACAATGACTAACATGAAAACGTAAAAGAATATTAAGATGAACAGCAAAACTGTTTCTGTTGGGAGGTTGGTTTTAACAGTACCCCCAAAGAAAAATTTTGTTGCAGGAGACTTGATTTCTCTCAAAAACATGGTGGCAACCTTGGCTATGTGAACCATAAGGATTTCCCACATGTAACTCTTGCAATGCACAGAGTCAAGATTAGGCACTAAGCCAGACGACTGAAATCTGTCATAAGACAACTTCATATAGACTCCCACAAGTAAAAAAAAAAAAAAAAAAAAACAGTAGGTCATTACAGGTCCACAGTGATACCCATACAGTCTAATATGCCTTTTGAGTGTAACCAATTATCTAAAAAAGTGAGTGTGAAAGAAATCTGTAAACTATGTGGGAAATCATGCATTCCTAAATATCGTCAAGCAGAAGACAAATAAATGGCAGATGAGTAACACTAAAAAATACCTCCGTTACATTGCTGCCCTGGGAGTATCATCTCTCTCATTTACTTTTTAATTTGTGGAAATTTTAAATAAACCAAGTGTAGGAGGGCTGGAAACCATATCTATTTATTCACAGCTGAAATTCACAACACAATTGAGCCACGATATTTACCTTTTGTAAAGAGGACAGTATGATATTGCCATTAAAAAAAATAAATACACCACTGTGTGAAAAACACTTCCTCATTTGGCCTGTAGACATCTGGGGCTTAATTTTATCTTCCTGGCATACAGTGGCATTTAAATATATGCAAAATTAATTTGTTAGAGATAATATACTGTCCTTGAGTTAAAGAAAAAAATCTTTGAGAAAAACAACTTCAAAAGAACTAAATCCATCTATACTCCTGTACAACCCATTTGCTCTCATGTGACAATAAATAAATAAAAATTAAAAAAAAAAAAAACTGGGTCCGATACATCCATATAAGTTAATGACCCAAACAAGCTGCATTATCGGCACAAGCAGCTAGATAGGAGCTGCCACAGGCTTCGGTGTTAGCTAAGTAATGTGCAGGGTCAGCAGCACTCACTGCTGGCTGCCAACGATACAATGAGCTCAATGCCTGCAGCCGCTGCATTGTTTGGTCTGTGTCTCAACTGCAAAATGATGCATGCCCACGGAGAAACAGGGACCCCGGGAGACATCCGAGCAACCCCCCCCCCCCCCCCCCCATTATGACTTTTCCCTTGTCCTGTTCGATAATTGTCAATCTAATTAAGATGGAAAGGATTGAGAGAAGTACAAAAAAGCAGATACAATTCTTTAAAGATGTATTCTCCAAAATAAGTAAAATACTGGAATATTATCACCAGTAGGCGTTTAACTGAACATTTATTAATAAAAAAGGGAATAACTTTTTCCTTGCCTCCCCATGAGGACAGAACTGATTTGTCAGAAATGCATTTCTGAAAAATCTTAATGAACATTCCTACAAGTTGTTTACCAATTGCCATCTAAATGCAGACACGAAGGTGATTCAAGAGAAAAAAAGAATAATAAGTGCATTAGGTAATGGCAGTACCACTGGAAACAGTCTTCTTGCATTATTACTTCAAAACATACCACTACCGGTCTCTGATGTAGGCTACACCCACGCTTCCGTCTTAAAATTTTTAATGCACTGCTAGAAAAAAAATTTCGCTGACAAGATGAGAGGTATGTCGATATTTTTTTTTTTTTGTTCCATTGTGTAATCTGATCGGGGATTTCACTGAGAGACCGCAGAAAGACGAATAAACAAATGCTTTAAACCACTATGACACCAACCCAAGAGTCAAAGACAATGCAGTGATTTCTGGGGCATGAAAATATCAGACTGGCGACATTAGTCAAGTAATGAGGTAAACACTCGACCCAGCTGTCCTGACCTTTTTAAAAAAAAAAAAAAAAAAAAAAAACTAGTTCAGTCGCTGAGTCGTTCAGAGACTTAAAAAAAAAAAATCTGGAGCCACCGGATGAGATGTCAACATCCTTCAGTCGCCGTTTTATCTCCCCGTCTCTCTCTTAAGTCATTCTTTCCCATGCAACCAAAATAAGTCATTGAAGTGTAAAAAATAAAAAAAAATAAAATAAAATCTTAATCTAAACACAGAGACACCACGTCGCTTTGCGCCATTAAACCCAATAAAACAAACTGCTTTTTTCCCCCAACAGAAGCCGCCACCCCGCCGGTTTTCGGTATCGGCGGGGTGGCGGAGCAGCAGCGGGGCATCCAACTTTTCTCCGTAGCGACCTGTCTGTCCCTCCGCAGCAGCCAAACAATCCGAGCCTCAGGCTGTGCAACGGGACCATGCGAAAAAGTGAACACCCAAATATAACATTTAATGAAGGAGATCAACACACAATACAAATAATAGTGCACTGCAGCCCTTCTTCCCCACAGCTGCTGGCTGCCCCTGACTTTCTTGCTCCAACACCAATGACTCAAACTTCACACTCTGGCTCCTCCTCATCTTCCTCCCAACGCACAGCGGCTGGGAGGAATTTGTCGGTCTTTGTTTAAAAGGACGAATGGAAAACACACTCCCACGGACATTTAACGTTAAATTGACTTTAATACAAACCATTTCTATGCGTTTGCAGCGATTCTGCCCGCAACCAGCTCAATTTCACATCAAAGTTTCGAGCGGTTTACAGTTCTACGAAGTTCAAACTGAACTTTGGAAGAAACGTTTGCGTTATGGTTGAACCTTAATTCACCAGTTTTCCCAACTCTGCTAACGATAATAAATGAGTTTTAACACGTAAAGCTGTACACATGGCCACAGTATACCCATCCTAACACACGTGTATCTTCGCCCCGGTCAAGTTAAGAGTCTGCTAAGCTGAACCAGCTGTAAAAACAACCGAGCGAACGGCGAAACTCAAGTAGGGCAAACATGAGTCAGAATAGTCGAGCAGCACAACTGGGCTAATAGTGGTTAGGCTAACTAACCTTGGCTATCGTAAGCTAACCTTAACTATTCAAACAAGCGACGACACGGCATCGGCGTTTACTCCCAAATCCAGATTGAGGTTTCCAAAGAAACTGGGAGGCAATGAAAACCATCGCATACTATTATTAAGTTAATTACTGTCTATATTACCCGACGCCATACAGTGCTATCATAAAGACAATGAATAACATCAGTAAAAATGTGTGTGTTCCCATTAGGCGGTGGCTGGCAGATCCCAAATATCTGCCGTGAAAGCAGCTGGCTCGCTAGCAGGGGCAGCAGCATCCCCGGCCGGCCCGCACACAACAACCCGTCTCGATTCCTGCTGGCGTTCAGGGAGAGCCCGACAAGAAAAGAGGAGAAACTGAGTGGAGCCAATAGTTTGAATGTTGGAGCCTACCCTTGTCAACTCAGCAACTCTGTTCCCTCGGATCCTGGAGAGTAAAAGCCACTTAGAAATGGGAAAAAGTCGAGGAAAATGTGAAGGCGAGCGTCAGCGGGGAGCCCTCGTCGACTCCCTCCTTAGACGGTTGGTGTGTACCGAGCTCGAACAGCAGAGACTGGAAAATGTAAGATGGCGGCGCGCTTATATAGACCGGAGAGCACCTCCAATCGTCACATATCCTGCCGTGCGCTCAAATAAAATAGAAACCGAAATCTGATCGATCTTTAATTCGCATCACTCTTACGCGTATTCATTTGTTTATTCCCCACCATAATGACTGCACGGCTTGGTTGTGAGTTTTAGTTGATTTAATAATGTAAAGCAAACCAAAAATCACTGGCTACAGCATGAGTATGAATACACAATTGAATGAAGTTCCGGCGGAGTAGAAAAAGGGAAATCCGATTCCTTTCCCCAAGTTAAACCTCATGGACCATGAAAAAATTCCTTCACCTGTACACAGTAGCACCGTCACATATGAAGAGTGAGTCGGTTAGAGTTTCGGTGCTTCATCATCAGTAGCGCAAGCAAATAACTTCACCGATTTAAAAACGAGTTAAAACTGTCCACAATATCAGTAATGAGTACAGTAATGGGAAGTCAGTTCAAGAGACAAATCTCATGTATGGAGCTGCCATACATTTATTTGCCACTCAAAAAGCTAGGCGATGCCAAGAGTCAGACTATGATTAAAAAATAAAAAACAATAATAAACACTGCAAAGGACAAAAATTAACAAAGACTCTTTTCTTTTTTTCCCCCTTTTTTTCTCGTCTGTCAGTGTCAAATGTCAGTGGCCTGAAGAGCTGGCCTGTTGTGTTCACAAACCCTTGTTCAGTTGGACACTCAAATGGTCATTGTTGTGTATATGTGTAAGTTCAGCAAGCACTCCACTGGGTATAGGCTTCCCTGTACCAAAGTGTGTGATTAGGCCTGTGGGCAATAAAGCAGAAGTCACTGAGCAGGTTGGAGCATCTTGTGATGAATGTGTGAGTCAGTGATTATCAGTGATTCCTGGAGAACTATTTAGTACTGAAATACATTTGGTTGTGTTTGTGAATGAAATCAAATCTCAAATGTTAAGGAAATATTTCAAAGAAGTGATTCATTACTACTGTTTTCATGGTTTGAGTGGGAGAGAAAAAAGGAGAGTTCAGGCAATGAATTGTGTTATAGACTTAATTGATCAAAAAATGTGTGCATTGCAAAAGGGATTATTTCTTCAAAATATTGTAGACTTAGACTAATCATGTTTCCTGACTCCATTAGAAAGCAGATTCAGTCATTAAAATTATTAGTGATCTATGGGCATAGCCAAGGTCCTTTAAGTGAATAGTGTGATCTCCCTTTTATTCTAAGATCAGAGAGTTGTGGCTATTAATTTTCAGATGACTTTCTGTTTGGCTCAGTATTAAGTAAGTTAATGGATAGGAAATTTAAATGTGCATTACAAGTCCTCTAGTCAGAGTTTGGTCCCTTAATCTTTGTGTTACAAAAGGTGGAGAACAGTTAATGTGCTACCTTCACACTATCCCTTCATTCTAAAGGTAACAATGTCATGGGCAAACAAAGTTAAAATCCTCTCTTGTCAACTGCCCGCAGGCTATTTCATCAACCTTTATTTACAGCATGTGGGTGGAATAGGCTACTGAAAACCAAATTATAATTCAAAACAGTCAGTACAGCAGTCCATGGATAGAACATAAGGGAATTATATCAACGCAGCCGGTATACACAATATACAAGCACATCACCTAGAGTGAGTCCACCCTGTGTCATTAGATCGCAACAGGGAATTTTATCGTATCTGAGAGTGACTGATTTTATTTTGACTGGCTCTCAAAGCACATTGAGAATTACTGCTGTCAGCCAGTTTAATAAATAGCCAGGATTTGTGAAATCAAATGACTCAGTTCATGCAGTCACGTGATTTTACAAGAGCTTGCTGATATAACCAACCACGGTACAAAATCGTGGCACAGTGAGTGACTTCAAGAAAACAGGATGACATAACACTCTGGGTTGCACATATTTTGATCCTATTCCAAAACATGTAACAGTGGAAAGATAGTGTAATGGTTGGGAGACAGGCTGGTGACCAGACGTTTGCTGGTTTGTGCTTCCAATATGGCTGGGGAGATCCGAGTCAACCTCTCGATACTAACTATTGTCCTTGAGCAAGGTACTTAATCTTCATGTTTTATTAGTATGAAACACTACAGAGTGTGGTTGTGGGTGTAGGTGTAAAAAAGGAATCTAGGATAAAATATATTAAAACATAGGCTATTATCATGAAAACTGTATCTCTGAATAGAGATAAACATGCTCTTGTTAGATGGTAATCCGTAAAGCAGTTAACCTGCTCACAAGTTCACTCTCTTGTAAAATAGAGTATACTTGTGAGATTCTTTATAAAAGAAGTCGCACCTGCCTTTCTACTGGTTAAACTGAGCTGACCCAACCTAAACAAAGATTTTCTAGGAATATAACACTTCCAATGCCATTCTGAAAACTTAGCTGATATATTGCTGGTTATTATGATTAATGTCTCAAGTTCATTGTTCCCCAACTTGAGTTTACGAGAGCAAGACAAAAACCAGAAGAGCATATATCACAGTAGAAGAGCATATTGCATTTTTCAGTGTATTGATACTGCACATCGTAAAGTTTTACCTGATGGCACTATGCTAACTCATCATGAATCATAATGCGGACATCTTTTACTCCACCGTTTACAGGCCTTTCAAAATGTAATTGTGTCTGTGATAGATTTATTATTAATCAAAACTGTATGTTATTTCTGTCACACATTGCCTGTACTTATAGCAAAAGCACAGGGAATAAATAATGTAAAATGCCCTCCTTAAACAAAGACAGCAGAGGATTGACAGTGTCTCAACAGAGGAATGCCGCACTGCAGTTACAGAGCTTGGTTTCAGTAACAATAAAGTTTTATTCAGAACAAGATTGTCCCAATATATCTTTCTGTGGCCACTGGTTCTGGATTAAAAACACAAGGTTAAACATCTGATTGACTGTCTGTGAAAGTCCTGTAGAAGTCTAATCTAAGACTCATTCTGCATCGAACACACTGTCCTTGCATTCACGGTATCTTCGTTAAGGTTTGTCATTGAAGAGCGGTGTCAGTTGTTGTCTTCAATTTGGGTCTGATGATACAAGAAAATACAGATCACATTCATGTAATTTTATTCATACTGTCCTGTTCTGCTATTTCCACATCTCCAGGTCTATACTGCTTTTTATGTGTGACAATTTTTTGTGCATGTGAATTGTTAAATGGCACCATGCCTAGACCTGTCAATCACTGCTCCTTGGTAATATTTCTACACTCAGCCCTAAATAACAAACAGCTTATAATAAGTGAGGGACAAGATGGGAGGTTTCAGCTGTGAATCTGTCTTTCTGTGTAGCTCATGTAATAGTAAGGTGTAGTATATACCACTGTTCACAACAGCTGGATTCAAAACTCTTAAAATCTTATTCTATTTTCTGTTAGTGGGAGAATAGTTAGACATAAAGTCAAGTGCAAAAAGCACAACACTTATGGTATATTCAAAGGATGTTTTATTTATAACAAAAATAATAAACTAGGCTAGAATTAGCTGGTCAGAGGCCCGTTAAAACCTTTTTTAGTAATTAAGTGATAGTTCTTTCTAAACATAATGAAATTATATTTCTTCACACTTTGGATGTACACTGTGTAGCGTAACTACATTTTCATCTTTTCATAAAAAGTCAGGTAATTCATTTAGATAAATGTAACCCAATGTAGGTCACATTCAATCCTCTCTATCCAATTTATCACAGGAGAACTCTCAGCTCTAGGACATGTGAGGTTAAA
Organism: Xiphias gladius; assembly: GCF_016859285.1. Taxonomy (NCBI): domain Eukaryota; kingdom Metazoa; phylum Chordata; class Actinopteri; order Istiophoriformes; family Xiphiidae; genus Xiphias; species Xiphias gladius. The sequence goes on from NC_053421.1 coordinate 9,846,013, forward strand.
CATCCAATTTTGTTTGATCCTGGAGAGATCCTACCAAAGATTAATCCATAATGCCTGTGAAATGGCCCTTCATCCAACAGGCTGTGCTGAAATAACACAAATTGTTCCCAAACATGCTGTGGCTCTCTAACGACCCAGCGTTGCGCCACTTCAGGGAGCCCACACAGCACTTGTTCTTACAGCTGGAGAGGCCGTTTCATGTTCCATCATGGCAGCAGGAGGAGCTTGCTGGAGTATTTACACCTGCAATTTATTCATAAATGCAGATTGGTATAGATATTAGGTCAGCATATTTTGTAATAAGCATAATGCAATTATAAAGACAACATTTTTTGTATAAAGATAAAAGTGGTTCATGAAAACACTGTAAAAGGAAAAGCATTTAAAACATATAATTAATGGATTACAATAAATACTTGTTCCAAGTAGTGAAGAAGAACGTGTCAAATATCCTAGATGTATTTTCGATACCGCCTGAGTTACTGTGTATTTTCTCTGGTAATCTTTGGCTTTGGCTATCCAACATCATGTAGCGTGCAGGACCGAGGTCAATTCACTTTGAAAGTAAACAGCTAATAGTACAAATATGTTCACTGAGAAGATGAAGCCTTCAGATTCCATAATTTCTCTATGGAAATTTCTCTATTCTCAAATTAAAAAATTGACACTACTCTAAAACTGAAAAAGAAATTCCTGTCCATATTTGAAAAGCAGATTAAGAATTATGATACATACCAGCACACATAAGCAAACCATAGGGGACTGCACACATTATTACTTTCTTTCACAATACAAATAAACACACACCTTGACTTGTGCACTCATCCGACTTAAGGAATGACTGTGAGGAAGCTGCATGCACAGTATGTGTATGTGCCTTCTGCTCTCACTACATACAGGACGAGCCCATGATAGCCCAGAACTCAGGATAACACAAAAAACACACAAACACATTAAAAACAGGAAGGTTTTGGTCTCCCTGAGAGTCTGTATTCACATGGGAAGCACAGGTCACATTCATGCTGTGTTCTTATTGGCTAGAGCCTACTTGGTGTGTTTACACTAGCATGTATGTGTACAATCTTGTGTCTGTGTGTAAGGCTGCATTGACATACGTGTGTATGTGTGTGCCACAATCTTTACACACACACACACACTCACACACACACACACACACACACACACACACACACACACACACACATATATATATATATATATATATATATATATACGTATAGTGTAGCTATTTCTGAGGAACAGGGAACAGAAACTGCAATAGTCCCAAATCCCAAAATCCCAAGAGAGCGAAATGCCACACACACATACACTAGGCCAAGGCCTGAGGGGTGTGGTTCCTTTCTCGAGCTGTGAAAGAAAGGGGCAGGCTAGAACTATAGATTGGGGCAGACAAAACAAATACCTCCTCTCACACAGGGACACACACATGACAACAGTGGCAGCAGGTCAAAGACAGGGAACACACGGAAGGAATGTTTGTGTTGCACTGACACTCTCGTGTAGAGGGCTGTAACTTATGGCCTTTAGGAAAAAATGGCTCTCACACAGCCGGACAAACCAAACATATTATGTTTTTTAAACACACAGTGGATACAGAAACGCAGATGTCTTGATCTGTGACCAATTTCAAACTTATATGTATTTCTTGAGGTAATGTATCCATGTGTTATGAATATAACATTTCATTTACTGATATGCAGGGAAAATGAGACAAATGAGTCCTAGTGTATCGCATGTACAATATAAAAAAGAGAGTGTGAACTCAATATTACAGGTAATAATAAAAAATACGGGTGATTTGCCCTACATCAACTGGGCATCAAGCAGCATTATCACCTCGTATTTCTCCTATTTTACTTAGTTTGCTACGTTGCATGTTTCAGCACACTATGAATTTTTAGTATACAAGACATGCAAACATTGCATCATCTAAACATCACCTTATTCACCACATAATGTACAGAGGTGAAATTACTTATCTTTTTTTTGACAGCAAAAACATGACATGATTATAAAAAAGAAAGTTATTTCAATCAAAATTTCAATTTCATGCTAACATGTAAGCTGTCATTTTTTAAACTTGCCCAGTTGTAATCCATTGTGTGTAGAGAAGGTAGAGGAGGGTACAGAAATCCTAGAAGAAGGTGAGAGGACACAGCACGGACCAGATATTTTACTCAAGCTACAGTGGGATTATGAGGATTGGGCAGTATAAGCCGATATAGGAAACAATGTGAAGGAGACACTTGACATTATTGGCAGAGCTAACATAAAAAATGAATTGGAGTTCTAAAGCAATATAGGAAACCATGTTGAGGAAAGACTCCTTTGTCATTTCCAAACTGCTGAATGGAAACTGAATAGAAAGGATGCTGTTGTGCTGAATTAATTCAGGAAACAATAACCTCAATTCAGAGCAGAGCCAAGTGGGATTTAGTGTTGACCACACTAGACATCAAAAGCACCCCTTGCTCCTTTAAAACAACAGCCTGGATGACATTTCACCTGCCTTCTATGAATCCTGTATTATTGCAGCAGCAGCCAAGGCTCAGTCCCTGCATCTATACTGCATTAGTGGTTGCCATGGTAAAGGTCCTCCATCCCGCATCTATCCTGCACAGACAGAGAGGCAACGCTCATGCTGGTTTCTGCCAGAGGTAATTGCGGGTGTGAGAGTCAGAAACAGCCGAAACCCAGTGACAGCTATTGAGAGTTACACATTACATTGATGTAATTGTTATCTACCTGTAAAGTCATGCTGATATTCTTGCACTGTATCCATCGCACCTTTACTGTAAAGCACGACATGGCAACTCGCAAAGCAAGCCTGTGAACAAGGAAGGCCATGGAGTGCATTCCCAGTCAGCTGCAATTTTATTATTCTGAATTGTTGTTTCAGTGTTACTTCCTTTGGAAAGAAAATTTCTGTCATTTTCCCCCAGACAGACAGAAGGAGGGAAGCCACGTGCCGGATTTCAGTCGACATGACACTGTGAATATGTGGCTGATGCACTAAGCGATCACACTTCTGTCTGATATTTCATTACATCTCATGATGTCATGTTCAAACTCCACATGGAGAGATTCTGAAGCCGAAGGGTTTAAAGCTTCTAAAAGTCATTTATCAGATGGATTATCGCTAACAGCTGCTCATTAAAGCCAGTCACATCTGGATTTATATGCCATTTGTGTCACATACACATCAGGGCCCAGTGACTGTCAAATATTATTGTCATGTCATTATGAACTAAGAAATGATTTTAACAAGCCACAATAGAGTGTAAATGTTAGTTTGATGGGAAATAAGAGGGAAATTTCAAATAGCGCTCTTCAGTGATTTTTATTCACAATATAGCAGATGTGGTTTAGTTTGGATAGATAAACTAGAAAACATAAATCATGGAATGCTAAAATGATGCCAGCCAGTATTGAATATTACAATATTATTACTGTTAGATTTAAAGAAAGGGGAAGAAATTTATCAAATATAAAAAATTAACAATCACCATAACCTGTCTTGTTTACTGTATCGCTGATTAATATTATTTAAACAATTTAATCTGATCACATAATGATATGCAGTAGCTTCACAAGCTACTTGTTCTCAACAACAGAGCATGATTATGAACTGAGAGTAAATATTTGTTTTAAAAAATACAATTACACACAACATCAGAGTAAAAAAAAATCTGATAAAACCAAGTTAAAATAAATGCTAATACAATACATACAGAAAAGTGAAGCAGGCACATACAATATGATTTAAGCAGAAAAATTAAATCCTGTGAAAGTCAGCATGTAAAAATATGCTATCAAAAGATGACACTGATACTGGCAGCCTGAGCCGCGAGTCCTTAGCTGAGACTAAGAGAGCGCGCCTCGGGAGCGCTGATTACATTCAAATGAATTGAATAAATCATGATTGGGCATATGTTTCGACTCATATTGTTACACAATAATTCAGTAATTATAATTTGGTCATCCCCAACAAATTCAAGCAATAAAACTGATATAAACAGCTGTATCACATTTATCTCAAATCATCTTTCCGTAGCATAAAACAACATCCTACACGGATGGCTCCAGTTCACCTTCAGTTTAATCAATTTAGGAAGCCAATTTCCTCCCAAACATTTCAATATTGAGAAGGAAAGGGGTTGCTATATCCATCTTATTAAGAGTGAATACTCTGTCATTAGCAAATCAATTGCAGTTCCTATTCACATGAAATGAACTGACACCCTCCCCCTTCTGTACAAAGCGTGGTTCACCCACACTGAGCTATATGTGAAGTGAGAAAGCCTTTTCTTGTACAAACTATTTGGAATTGTCCTTTAAAGTTCTCCACTCGCTCCAAAGCAGCTTATAGACAACAATGTCAAGTTGGCCCATAGACGACCTCTAGCATGACTGATCCTCCGTATGTCTGACATTCTGTGTGGGTGTGTGTGTGTGTGTGTGTGCTCGTGATAGGGAGAATGCATGACACATAGAAAAAAAAGAGTGAGAAATCGACAACAGAGAGGGTGTATTGTGGATGCTAAATCTCAGTTTAAAAGGATGCAGCACACAAACCCACACACACACACACACACACACACGCCATCACAACGACACATTTCTGTTTACATTGATGGTTGGACATGAATGGCAGCCTACAGCACAGGACTCAACCAAAGCTAACAGGAATGAATGGAGTTTATAGATTCAGTGGTGAGTAGAAGACGCTCCTTTTTAATGTCAAAAGGTAATTTGGCTTTACACACAGTCGCCTTAATGCTATCGTATACTTTGTGGACATGGTCTGTTGTTTCTACTCCTGTTGATGACACAAAAAATTAACCGACACTCGACACAAAATGAGCGGTTGATCACATTATTTATCTTCTGTCTTATTATTACAGTTAAATCGAAATTGATTACAAAATCTAATGAGCCATAACACAAAATTGCATGTAAGAACAAACAAATTATTTATCATTTAAACTCACCTTTATCACTCGTGAGTGTGACTTGACCATTATCTCTAGTCTGAAGCTTGAGTCTTGAAGCAAAACTGATGAAAATCATCTCAACTTTAATTATTTGTCTACTTATTTTGCTACTTATATTTCTGAGAACAGAAAAGACATCCAATATTTTTTGCACAGAATCTGCCCAGAACAAACATATTAACTACTGAATAAGCCATCATACGCAGTAACATACACAACCTTGTGAAGAATGTGTCTTTTGAAATTATCTTCAAAAGAAAAAGCAGAAAACAGAAAAGAATTACGAGAGAAATAGGAAGAATAAATCATATTGTTTGACTTGATGTGACTTCAAGGCCTTGAAGGTAAATCACACCATCATGTAAGTCACAGTACTTAAGAAACTAAAGACATCTTATCATGTAGGTCTATTGTCAGCAAGGTTAAGTGTATACATACAGACGTATATGTTACCTATAGAGATCAAAAACACAGAACATGATAATAAATCTGAAAGGTGTGGATATTTATCTGTAGAGATAAGAAATCTGCAGCGTGGTAATAAATATGAAGGAAGATTCACTTGAAATGATTTTAATTTTGATCACTATGAGAAGTCTGATCAAAATCTCAATTATATATATATATACATATATATATATATATTTATATAATTGAGCTTTTGATTTTATATTTTTTTTATTGCAATTCTTGTCAGTATGTGGCTTTCTGGCTCTTAGTAATACCTACAGTGGTACACTCATGTGTCCAAGAATAATGTTTCAGGTGCCTGTTCAGTGCCTGATTTTCTAGGAAGTCATGTGTGTGGTCATGAGAATAAGAATTAAATGGACTTGAGGAGAGAGCAAAAAGAATAATTCAGCATGAAGCTCAAGATCGACACTTTTAAATTTTAACACACCATCACATGTCTTACCACATATTAATACAATGCTCTGCAACCAAAGAACACTCTTATGCAGTGCAACTTTTGAATTAAAGCAACAACAACTCATATTTTAGACTGGAGCACAATTTGTAAATAACATTGAAATACACACCTTACTATCACACCATTTGACTTGGCTCATAAAAACTGGATCCATCAAAGAAGGTGCATTTAAGATGTTAAGCCACATGAAAGCCAGTGGGGGAGCTATGCTGTTCAAACACATAAAGTCTATTTACAGTTATACACTTTTATTAGACTTTTATACGTTTTTGTTCTCTCCAAGAATATTATAAACAGTCAGTGTGACAATTAATTGGCTAATTTATCTAACATATATATGTAATGTAATAATATTAATAATAATAATAGCAACAACAACAACAACAACAATTATAATAATAATAATAAAGTATGTGGTTTGTTTTTAACCGGGTTCATATAGGAGCTTTATAGGAGCATTTTTGACACTTGATGTGACATACTGAGATCTGAGAACTGAAAACAATATATTAAAATTGATAGCCAATTAGCTGGAACATTTTGATGTATAATTTCAATAAAGCGATAATGATGATGGTCTACTTTATGTTTGTTTGTATTTTTTAAGCATGTTTGAGACACAACATGTTTTGGTGATGAAACAAGTTTTAATACGGTGGTCTGCTGGTGTGAAAAATATTTAATTATGTTCTTTTAAATGATTAGATTTTTGTAGAGGTAATAGAAATAAGATTTTTTTACATTACACTTACATGACATGACATTTTTGATTGATATTAAACTATGTCAATACACTGACTAGCCACAACATTAAAACCAGTTACCGATTTTAAGTATTATGGCTGAATGGTGCATATATACATTATATATATACTGTATATATATATATATATATATATATACATATGTGTGTGTGTGTATATATAGAGTGATATACACAGTATGTATATCTCTCTATATATACACTGTGTATGTAGATATATACTGTATATATACACCAGCCACAAAATTAAAACTGGTAACTGGTTTTAATGATGTGGCTGATCGGTGTATATTGTAAATAAGTTGTTGTTATCACACAGTCTATTCCCCAGAAATAAAATATCATCATGTGATTATTATTGTGATTATTGTAGGACCTTGCCTTGAAACCATATATAAGATGAATAACATAGGTTTTACATACTGTATGTCACCATTAAGCCTATAACATAAATAAATGCTAAAATGCCAATTTAACAAGGCTAGGCTGTATATTACTGGAAATTGTATGGGCATTATTCGAAATATGACAAAATGACAATTGCAGAGTGAGATTTCGTTGGACATTTGATATGGTCTGACAACAACAATTTTATTTCATTTTATAAAATATGTAATGTTCTGCTTAAAAGCACTTTTTTATTTTGCATGCTGCATGGTATTTAGAGGCTAGAATCAGATATCCTGTATTTAGCATTGTGGAGTCTGGGCATTGCATCTGTTATAAAAACAGCATGTGAAAATTATAACATATTACAATAAAATATATAGAATACAATTTGACCACATGCAACAAAATTGAGGGAGCTTTGAATGTATAAAAGGTCTGTAAATATGTGAGATGTGACTGTGCCAACTATCATGCTTTTATCAAAAAGATTACACAACAATTTTGCACAAACTCTATCCCACTGTTGTGAGAAAGTCTAAGAAAACAAATCAGTATCGTATGAAAATATGAAGCGACAGAGGCGACACAAGCTTGTAATGGTTGCCACTTTGGCTGTCTGTCTCACTGACCGCTCTGTTAATCCACTTAACACACAATAGATAGTAGACCCACTGATCTGGTGGATCCCTACCTTTGCACAATACGATCCTAACTATTTATGATTAAAAAAATGTTATTTCACGTGTTTCCCTGCTGACATAAAATCATGACGTTTGAGGTAAAAATGACTGAATTTGACAGGGCCGTTTTCTGTATGAAAAAAAACAGCCCTGGGTCACTGGAACTTGGCTCTGGTCTGAGTAATTTTTCACGGTGTCTTCTCCTTTGCTCTTTCTCTCTCTCCTCTGCATTACCTTAACAAAAGCATCACAGAGACACACATACATCCACTCCACCAGTGTGACAGACAGGGAGACAAAATGGCTGAATAGTGAAGGAAGGGCTGTGTGTTCCTTTATGTGCCGACTAATCAGCCAGCACTAACATGTGTCAACACTACACTCACACTCGCCTCAGAATGGGGGCATTGTCCCACAGACAGAAGGAAAAACTAACACTCTTTCGATATCCTGACAACGAATGAGGAACAAATAAATAACGCTTCATTCACTCTGAGAATATCAATAACGAAATACTGTTTCAGCACAATCACTCTCACAAGGAAATGCGTTTTAAGAAATAACATCAGCCGATGTCTGATTTTGGTTCATATTTTTTTAACTAAAATTATTTCTAGTATGCTATATTTATATATGTGAGCTACTGGTGGAGCTTTTATAATGACAGCTCCACTGTGACAGCAGAATAGTGGCCGACGGCTACCTTTTGAAGCCTGCTGCAGTATCGCTGATATTCTCCACCACACGTACACATACAGTGTCATCAGTATTCTGCAAAACCCGCCTGTCTCCAGTTCTGCTGTATTTCTATTAATATAATTGACAGCTAACATCATCCCCAAATGAATAAATAATACTCTATGGCTCTGGAGCCAACAAAATGTGTGTCTTATTAAAATAGATCGATAGATACATAGTTAGATAGAATAATTTTTAAAATTATTTTAAGAATAAAATCATTGCCTAATTTTCACATAAAGTCTGATTAAGTGTTTTTGCTAAATGGAAAATAAGGGAAGATTGCAGGATTAGAAACACAATACAATGATCAATATAACTGAAAATGTATTGACAAGAAACACTACTTTTGCTTTAACTGTTATTTAATTTGCGCCGTTAAAAATGAAAAATGGAAAGATAATTTGACATGTAACATTTCAGCCACGGCACGTTTCAGTGGATCTTTTGTGAGCCTTTAAAATTTGGTTTTCATGTGAGTCAAGCCTTTTCACTCAGCCATCGTGCATGAACATACTGCAAGAAGGACAGACAGAGACAGAGAGTAGAAGAGGTGGAGAGATAATGAACCTGTGAATAATCAAGGCTTGGCAGGCTCAAGAGGGAGAGGGGGTGAGAGAGGAAGAGAAAGAGGGAGAGAGTGACTATAGCACCAGTCTCTAATCCTATCAGTCCAGTCCATGGTGTATGTGTGTGTGTGTGTGTGTGTGTGTGTGTGTGTGTGTGTGTGTGTGTGTGTGTGTGTGTGTGTTTGTGTGTATGTGTGTGTGAGGGTTATTTCTTTAGGACGGCTCCCACTGTGAGCAATGAAAAGCAACCTGGAATCAAAGCCTAAATGCATCTGTGTTTGTGTTTATCACACAATGGCAAACCTTCTCTCACTGAGGCCGTCTATACATCTGAATCATTCTCTACGGCTCCGTGTCTCTCTCTGCCTCGCCATGCATTTATGGGGTTTTATTTTGTGCCTGTGTGTGTTACATATCGATGCTTTCCCCTTGAAATGGCTTTCTCTTTAGGCAGTGCATCACTGTCAACTGCACTAAAAATAATGGGGTGTTTGTGCAGGGTAAAAAAAACAAACATGTATTACCCCTTACACTGCTGGTTTTAGAGTTGGTACGGGGGAGGTACTTATTGTCTTTGCATCTAGTGTAAGAGTGTTGTGACATTTTTTGTATTTTTATTGAGGTGGGTCAAGTAAATGAAGCTTCCAGTGTGAAGATAGCTTTAAAATGAAAATAAGACGACTCTTGACATGAAGCAGTAACTATGGTAAATTGTCGAATATGTTCCAATTAACCTCATGAGCAGCTGACGGAGGTGATGAATAACTGAGATGACACCTCACTGTACGTTGTGCAAAAACAAACAAAAAAAATAAAAAACAAAAATAGGCAGTTAAATGACTCAAAAGGAACCAAATATTATAAACTTCACAAAAGATAGCATGTGTTACAGAACCATGGTACTGGAATACAGTATATTGTCATGCGTTCCCATCATTTTGTTGACTCTATATATGTGTGTACTGGAGTTCTAGTTCTCCCTACACAGCAACTGCCATGCTGCCTGAAGTTCTCCTTTTCGACAAGGTCGGGATTGGAACAAATTACCCCTACTCTGTGTGTGTGTGTGTGTGTGTGTGTGTGTGTGTGTGTGTGTGTGTGTGTGTGTGTGTGTGTGTGTGTGTGTGTGTGTGTGTGGCAGAACAAACAACAGCTGATCCTATGGACAGGTGGACAAAATGTCGCCGTCCCCCACTAATGTGCATACAAACATCTTAACACACACTAGAAATGTGTTAGCATGATTGTGTGGACTCACACACTGACACACACACACACACACACACACACACACACACACACACACACACACACACACACACACACACACACACACACACACACACACACACACACACACACACACACACACACACACACACACACCTACTAATCTTACATAACTGAAGTGCAGAACTAGTAAATGTAGTCAATGCATTGTTCGACATCCACGCACACACATATACACCGTCCTTACTCGTACAAATAATCAGACATAAACACGTTGACGTAAAAAAAACAAAACGAAAACACCATACGCCAAAGTGAAATAATCATGTGACAGAAATCAATATTACAACACTGCTGTATAGAAACAAAAATTACAGAGCTGTGTCTTCTGTCTTACGAAGCCGTCCGCTAAAAGCATATTTCTCGCCCTCCATCTTACAGCTGGCTGGCCGACAGGCAGACAAAGAGACACTACCGCAGTGTGAAAATATACTGACGTAGCTGGGCTTCTCTGTGGCTGAGATTTTAGTATGTGTGTATATGTGTGTGTATGAGTGCGTTTCTATGCTTTATGGAACGAAGTGTGTGTGTATGAGCACAGACGTTTCGTGCGATTTTACATTTGAGTATACAGCAAGTTTGTCTTATTGCATTCATTGTAATTATTGTATATGCATGTTTGTCTTACGGTGTTGTGTGTTGACGTGTGCATTTCACAAGTACAGTGGGGATGGGCAGATTTTAGTTGTAGTAATCTGAATTCTCAGCATCTCAGTGTTCGCTCTTCTTTCCTTCCCCCTTTCTCACTCTGTACCTCACCCATCCCCCTCTTCTTCTTTCCACAGACTATTCCACAATGCAGGTTGTAAATAAAATTGCAGTGCTAGAATTTCCTTATGCACTGTCTGGTTATTGCCTGGATAGACTCACTGAGGAAACTAAAAGCACTGTCTCTAAAAACACTGATGTCTTTGCCGGGAAACAACACACATTCACACAGAATACATTTAAACACGAACATAAAACCTTTCTCCATCCTACTAATAATAATGACACTTCTAATAAAAGTTACTTATACCATTGTAATATGAAGCTGGATTTAGCTGTGAGACATAGTAAGAGATACCGTGATTTCATTGGTTAGCCTGGTGTTAGCTTTTCTTCATGACTAACAGTACTAGAAAGCTGATACATTTTCCATCCAGCAGTAATGTCTTTGACACACAACAATATAAATATACCTAATTATTTTACTTTAATGCAACAGCATTACAGTACCTGAATCCTAAGAGAGGTATACATACCACAAGTCACAGGGGTGTTTTAAATTTGTATGGTGCAGATGCTCACCTGTCTGAGGCAGTTGCTGGCAGGTTAAACAGCTGTCTGTGTGATGGGGGCCTGCAGACTGCAAAGCCTTTGCCTCTGTTTTACACAGACAAAATGCAAAGAATCGGCCATCAGCTAACCCTTAATATCCCGTCCAAGTTAAGGGTGAAAAAAGAAAGAAACCTGAAAACAAAGAAAAATGGTTAAAAAAAAATGGTCACAGATCTTTGGTGCAAGATGAAATTAAAAAGTAATAGAAAGTAGAGACAGAGAGAAGAGGTGATGAGGAGAGGACACAATCTGAAAAGGACAGAGAGCAGAGACATGCTAGCACTTCACTGATCAACTTTCAACTTTGAGAACAGGAGCAACAGATGCAGTGGTGGTGTATTGTGGAGGGTATTAGGGTGAGGGACACCCCAAAAATCTCCCCCACTGCATGTATGCGTTTGTTTGTGTGTGTGAGTGTGACAGCAGGGAGCAGCTCAGTGCAGGACGCTGCACGCAGCAAGGGGCCATTAGACATGGTGGGGTGACCCACATAAAAGACACACAGACACACACACAGGCATGAAACTTTCCTTTTTGCGGCCAATGTGCCATGATAACCATAAAGCCAGGATTCTTTAGTATTGGGTTTAGCATGGCCATTGTCACATGGTTCTCACAGTGTAGGATTTGGTAGGCAACTGCTGGTCCAATGAGCCTCAGTATATTCAGTGGAAATCCAACAAACTCTTTTCAGTGATGAAACACATTCTTCCTGCTCAATTTTCTGAGTGAAAGGTTTTCACAGTGTATGTGTTCTGCTGCACTTTAGCTTGTGTTACTGCTCTGGGCGTTAGGTCTCAACACACACTGCGTATGCTTTTGCTGTGAAAGGCCGATTTCTGTAACTCTGTCAGCATTGACTGATTTGTGGTTGATAGGATGGGAATGAACAGTTTGTGGTGGGCTGGGAATATGAATTTCATTCCAACACATGCAACTGGCAACAGTACAACAACCTACAGCCTCAAAATCACTAATTAAGGCCTCTGACACTGTTTCAACAAAAAATGAGCTCATAAAATTCACAAGGTTAGCTTTCTGTTGAAGAGATAATGTATTGAATTACATTACTGAATATTGTACAGGTGTTCCTGTTGTTGTGCCTACACCTGTACATGCACTGATCTGAAACTTAAGGAAAAATGTTGAAAAACAAGTTTTCCTTTTCATTTCATGCCCATTAAGGGATTTGTTCCTCTACATGAATTATGGCTAGCCAAATTTATTGACAACATTTTATGGCAAATCAGTGGATACGTTTATATTCAATCGTATTCACCAACCAAGAAACCACCTGTCCTGTAATCTTCCTATGCATTACGGTGCATGCTAAGCTGCGATGACACAGTCTGCCCAAGGCTTCTAATTTCCATCTAAATAATTACAGCTGTCACTGCAAAATAACTGCAAATGTATATTGTATGTTTATCTGTGCTAGACTGTTGTCCTTATAGGGATCTATTATTACGTGTATCTATGCTTTTACTGTATATACAGTGCGTGGCATACTTTCAGTATGAAAAGACTAATAATTAATTTGACTAAGTTGAGACAGCATCAGGTTCTCCAGACACTCCAAAACAATGTTGTGTTCTTTAATAAATCTTGAGCCATGTCTTTTTTCTCTCAGATAATTACAATTTGGCTTCACAGCTCCACTTCCTCGCAGTGCCTCGCACCAGACAGATTGTTGAGTTGGTGAGTTGGCCTGCAGTTCTGAAACTCTCCTTCTTTCATTATCCTTATCTCTCCATATCTCTCTCCTGCCCCCACAACGCACAAACACACACACACACACACACACACACACACACACACACACACACACACACACACACACACACACACACACAGACACACACGCATATACATTGCCAGAGGGATGTGCAGCAGCTAGGCAGAGTGTATGTGTCTGTGTGTGTTTGTGTGTATGTATGTGAACATGCACAGCAGGGAGTTGCCAATTACAGCAGTGATTAAAACCCAGAACTGTGGAAAGTGAGGGAGAGAGAGGGAGGGAGGAAGAAAGAAAAAAAGGGATATGGACGGACAGACAGACAGAGAGAGATACAATGAACAAGGACACAAAAGGGTTCCTCCACAAGCAGCCCTTTCCATAAATGCTATGAATAGTAGTTGTGATATTTGTGGACAGCCCAAGTCAAAATTTCAGAAAATGGGCTTCAGTAATTGACTGTGAGAAACCTAAGTAGAATATCTGTAAACATGAGTGCATTTGTGTCAAAATAACCAGCACCATTATTGTAAGTAGGATAATACCAGATAATCATAACCAAAGTGCATTTCCTCAGGAAAAAAATCTCTATTGAAGGCCACTTTGACTAAACAAGCCACCAGCCGGTCCTGCCGTAGCTGATAAAGTTATGCCACAACATTATACATTTTGTATATGAAGCCTTGTAAAGAGTTATAGAGACACAGACATGACATGGGATCAATATGAATTTAGAGTCTCTCCTCCTTCGAATCTATCCTCTCCTCCCTTGTTGCGATAGTTCATAGAATAAGAATCTGGGTGTGAGCTTAGCACCAAAATCAGACAGAGACAAATTGCTCAGACATCAGACAAATTTCAAACTTCAGCTTCCTCTTCCATTTACCTCTGACCTCCTCGCCTGCCTTAACCATGGGAAATCAGCTCTGCATGACTCATGTATCACAGAGAGAGAGAGAAATGGGTATGGGGAAGAAAAGATGAGGGGAAGAAAGCAAATGAGTGTGGTAAAGATAGGGTACAGGGCAGGAGACAGACGCAGAGGAGGAATGTGTGGAAGACAAGATGAAAAAGTGAAGAAGAGCATGAGAAAAGACAGAAGTGATACTATGCCTACAGCAATAATGCTTAGATGATCAAATGTTATAGGATTTATGTAATGTGAGTGTATCTTTTAACTCTTGGTCAGCCTCTTTATGTGTACATGACTGTGGCTGAAGTGTTACCTTCCGTTGCACTCACACTCAGAGAAGTGTTGATGCATACTTCTGAGGGTGACACAAAGTTGATGCCTCATTCATTATCAATGGTAACAAACGGCTATTCTCAGTGACAACACAGGTTAGAGGATAGACTCTTTCTTCCAGGTTCAAGAGGCCTGATTTGTGTTCCAATGTACTAATAGAACTGCAAATTCATCTATTATTCCTCTAACTGAGTGATGTAAGGCTACTAAAAAAAATTGCCTATGCCCTAGCCCAACCTTAAAATGATGAGTTCACAGTGGTGTCACACTTAAAGATGCTGTTGGCCAAAACACTCAAATGGAACAGATCAATCACCAGTTTGCTCTGTGCATGGTTGGACAGATACTGTATAACCGCCTCGTTTCCTCGACTCGCAACATGAAGTCATGTGCTGCATTCGTGTCATGTCAGATTTACCATAAATACATGCTCCCCACTGAGAAGAACCATTCATGTCAGCCTCCTGCTGTACTTACAAGTAAGAGACGTGGTATTTTTTGTGGGCTTAGAAATCGCTTTGCATCACAAGTTGAAAATGTGTTGACATCGGCTGCAAACACCAAAATAAGTCCACTAATGCTGACTGTACATTGACTAAAACTACTAGTTAGCCTACATTTAAAGTAAGAGAATAAAATTACAAAAAAAAAGAACAGATTAATACTCTGTATGTATGTATAAACCTATATCAACAAACATGAAAATTCTATGTTTAACTGTTTAATGTTCACAAACTTTTATTGTATAGTATGGGCACGTACAATTCTGTGCATGGTAATACTATCACATTTATTGTTGAAAGAGCTGAGCTAGGTGTCTAGCTAATTCATCCAATTGATATCGAGTAGATGATCTGACTAAACTTGATTGGATCATGACAGACACTCAAATAAAACTTTTGAATTTAAAACATAAATAACTACTTAGTACTTTACGAGTCTTCTTGTCTTTGCATGGTTGGCTTGGCTGCTATATTCAGGCCAAGTTAACAGGTTAGTACACTGTTGCTGTTGGGTAAAAGCCTTTTCTTATCTCGAACATGTTCACTATTCCGACCCTGTTTCAAAAAGGCTTAATTTTAACTGTGTATGAATTTATAGCCCCCCCCCCCCTTAATACTTGTTTTGCAAATATGTCTACAACTAAGTGAGCAGAATTCATTCAATGCCTTACTCACTGACTCTTTAAAGGATCACATGGACGCTAGTAGCTAAAATGACTATTATGGGGATTGATTGTCTGAAGGAAAACTTGCTCTTTGTTAGTGTTTGCTTGTCAAACACAGCTGTATTCTCCATCATTTTTCTTAAAATATAACCCCGTTTCACACAAAGGAGGACAGAAAATGGTTAGTAAACACACTATCAATAAAAAATTTGATATTTTGTACCTCAAAGCTGAATTAAAATTCCTTGATTTATTTTATTCATCATATCGAAAGCCAGCCAGCCTCTTTCTAATGAAGCCAGTGGACAGTTTGATGTTTGTGTGTGTTTGTGTGTGGTGTGTGTGTGTCTGCAGAGTGGCAGGTGAGTGAGCTATCTGCAGTGCTCACACACTCACCCCCTGCTGTGTTTAATCAATACCATTCTGAATTCCAGCCTTCACACAAGCACAAACATGCACATAGACCCACACACACACACATATACACACACACACACACACACACACACACACACACACACACACACACACACACACACACACACACACACACACACACACACACACTTTGCAATATCTTCCTGTAAGACACCAAGGGAATACTAAGTATGAGCAACTTCACACTCCTCCTCAGTGTATAAACTGTACACATGCATACTCACACACACACAAACACACACATGCACATGCACACATAAAGGTGTGTATTCATTTGTGTGCCATTTTTTTGTGGATGTGTGATATGTGTGTGTCCATAACGGGCGGGGCTAATTAATTCTAGTCCATCTTGTCCACTGGGAGAGCTGAATATCAAGATTAAACAAGGTGCGTGCGTTCGTGCGTGCGTGCGTGCGTGCGTGCGTGCGTGTATATATGTAGGAAAGCTTCTTGAGAAGATTCAGAGCATCAACTGGATCGATTCAAGTTCACCCAGGATGGAGAGAAGAGGGGGGTGAACAAGCATTAAAGACAATGAGAGTGAGAATAACGATTCTCGTTCATCCTGTTAATAACAACAAACATTTGTTTTCACTTTTTCAATAATTTCCATTTTTTCAATAATTTTATTTTTAGGCTTATTATTATTGTAAGGATTTTTAATTTAACTTTTATTTTATTTCCAATTTCAAAAGCCACAATGCTACTCTTGATGGATTGTCAACTCTTGATGACTGACTTTGGGGAAATAGTTGAAGGTTGAAGGCATTGGTCAAACGTACATGGACAGTGGCTCTTGGGAGAAGGAGCCCCACCCACATTTTCCCAGACAGTTTTGAGATTGAAATCAGCTAAACTCAAACTCAAGGCTACTGCCTCCATCTCTGCCTCCAACCTCAATGCTCAAGAAACCTTTAATTTGAAAAAAAATTGATCAACATTGTTAAAAGACAGTATATTGGAAATGGAAAAAATGAAGTCCAATGCTCTCATTTGGTGGATTTAAATCAAAAAGCCCCTAGGAATCAGGAGGTTAATAAAAAGGTCACTGAACAGTTTCAGTTGTTTGGTATTTCTTCATTTTTGTCCAGTGTCAGGCAACAAGAATCACGAGACAGAGAGGTGTCTGTTGTGTAACAAAGGTCATGAGCTGGTTTTAGAAGGAAAACACCACAAACCAAATGGCAAGTCAGGCCTTACCACTATTTCTCTCAGTTTCTGCTTATATTTTTTTTATCTTGTGAGTATTGTGGTTAATGTTGATCCAGAAGTGAGGTCATTGTTTGCCTATTAACACTTTCAATCTGTTGTTTAGCTGGTGATCAATATTTTTTATGAGGTTGCAGCATCTCGATTTTTCAAAATGTCAGTTGGAGAGTATTTAGCGACACCACAGGATGTGGTGGTTTTACAAAATGTTTTTTTCAAACACAGAAAATCTCCAAGAACAGATAACTGAAGTCTGATAATAAGTGAATACTGTTAATGATACAAAAAATATAATCTATTAAAAACCAGGATGTCAAATATAATACATTTTAAATGTAAAAGTGTAGGTATATAATTTGTCTGCAATTTTTAATAAAATTTCATTTTGAGTAATTAGGAGTTTATAATACATATATGTGAACACATGTTTATATATTTGATTTCATGACAGTGTGTTTTTATGTTCAAAAATGTTTTTTTATGTTAAAGATCATTTAATTGTCACAAGCCATACTATTTTGGCCTTTACGCTTATAAAACAGCAAATCGTTTCCAAGCTAGTATTTGCTCAAAATAAGATGTAAAAATCATCTGACATTATATTTAAGATATAATTAGAAAGCAATGGGTTGCAATCAATTAATATGCCTACTAAAAATCCGGGGGGATCACAGGGCAGAGGTGTGTAGCTCTGTGAGTTTAAATGTGACCCACAAGCTATTTACGAGCTGTTCCAGAGTATCCTCATCCCATCCCTGCTGCCTGTCTCTTCTGTATATAAATAACTAGTTGGAGAAATCTGAAAATGGGCCGCTGTAAGATGGGAGATAATTAAGGCATATATGGAGCCAGCATTTTTACCTGTCACACTTTTTCTTCTTTTTTGCCCCCTCCTTCTCCTTTTCAGGGCGTTTTCTGTCCCTCCTGACACCTTGCTCTCTCCTCACACACACACACCCTGCCTGCAGCCCACCTCACACACACACACACACACACACACACACACACACACACACACACACACACACACACACACACACACACACACACACACACACACACATGCTACCTCCACCGCCAACCAGCTCCCCTGCTGTGAGAGCAAACACTCATCGCACATGATCACCATGACGATATGGAAATATGAATTATGCATAAAGGCAGCCTCGCTTCGGGTGTGGGTACAAAGCTGTGTGGGTGATATTCTACTTTCAAATGATATGGGAAATATCCCCTTAGTATTAATAATATAATAATCTATTCTACCACATCATTCTCTGCTGTATTACTGTCTCAGATTTGTGATTTGTGTCCCACACATTTTATACCCCCATAGACGCTGAACATGGAACCATTAAGAAAATTTAATTCAGAAGACGACTGTGGATGTTGTTACTTTATATTAAAATTAGCATAAATGATGAAATATTGTATTCATATTCCAAGCCTAATCACAGAAACACTAATTCCAGTATTGCCCTTCAATAAACTGTTAGAGCTGTGGGGGTGAATGTAATTATATTTAGCTGACTTTGCTTTCTCTAAATGCTTTGCTACTTTGCTTTTCTATTGTGTCATTTCAAGGTCACAGTGCAATTAAACAGCCCAACAAACAAAGTGCATAATAGGCATGCAGAAATGTAATACAGTGTCACCATGTTGCTATTGTTTATTAAATCAAGTCCAAATTGTATCATAGGCAACCATTTCATCAGCTCAGTATTCAAGGGATCCTGTCAGTATGTGACAGTATGAAACAGCTCTCTGTGTCTAAACCCTGGCAAACGCCATCTATCTAACAGACCAGCTATTATTAGATATTTGTCTAGTATAAATTTGACATTGAGATTATTGAAGTAGCAACAGATCCAGTGTTGACAGGGAGACAAAAAAGTGCCTGACTATATTTGCCAAGAAAAAAACAGTTCCTGGAAGTGAAAACAAAACAGAAGAGGCCTGCAGAGGCTCCGAAACAAGGGGATTCTGCACTGTACGACAAACTCGGTTAGACATGCCTGGCTGGAAGGTTACATTATGGCTCCATGCAGTTTCTATATAGTGGGTGTTAGGAGAGCCAATGGGCAGAATAGTCTGTGAGACATAATATAAATAAATGGCTGGAAAATGACTGGAACACAAAATGAATAAACAAAAGCTGTTTTATTTTATTTGGCAGCATCCAACCATATGAAAATGGTATAATGTAAATCACATTAAATTTTGGCTGATGTTAACATTTTTATTCCAGGCACCCCACAGGCTAAGAGAAATGACCATATTAGTTTGAGTTCATCTTTGTTAATCAAACAAAAGAATAAATTAAATAATTTCTGCTTTCTGCTATACTACAATCCATCCCTCTCATCGCACATAATCAAATGTTATTAATGATTATTCACATTGTCTTTTAAATTATCTTCTTATTGTGGTCACCATTCCTTCAATTATGAAAATATTTTGTAGTTTGTTACACTTATCAACATGTGGCTGATATCTCATCAATATCACCATAAAATGCTGGTGACATTTTCAGTCAGTTCTCCAGAGGAATAGGACTTTACTTTCCTTACCAGAAGCTTTTTAGACCTTGAATCTAAAAGAAAATGGGCCTCCTGAATGCTTCAGACTGACAGCAAACACAGAAATGGGTTTAAAGTAGACAAAAATGCTGAGAGAAAACAAATTGATGGTAAAGTACGAACATTATCCTTTAACTGTAAAGACTATTACATTTTAAATTAATGATGAAATACACCTTATCAAATTAAGATAGTAACAATATTATTTTATAATACAATATGTAATTGTGTTTACCTTGATAATTAGTGTTGTGAAATGCTTGTTTTTTGCTTTCCATTATGAAATATCTTTTTGTTATATATTCATGTTATAAAACAATAATGTCACCATTAATTATCATGCATTTTTACAGTAAAATATTTGAACTTGTCAAATAATGCAAACATGTTATTGAAAATCCCTGTTTTTTTAAGCGATACCTTTAAATCAATTTGGCATTTCCAATATGTTTTTCAGTATGTGTTTGTTTATAAATGCATGGCTTTACCACCTATTTGATGGTGCTGGGCCTTAATGCAATACGTTAACAGTATAAGCCCGTCTAATTATCTGCTCAGTGTAGCAGAGTTTAGCTACACTCTAAACAAAGATGACAGAAGTGTGTGCAGGTGTGGATGTGCTCATGTCATTTCGGTAGGTGCAATGGTGCTGACGATCCCTATGTGTGCTGACACCTCCTCAGTATGTAAGAACCATCTCTCACATTGCATTATTTAAAGGTTGAGAGGGAGACATAGACAGGAGGAGAGGGAGATGGGGGAAGAAAAGATCAAGGGAGGGAGGAAGAGATTCAGGTGTCCTTCAAAACTGTCTCTACAGTGTCTGAATTATAAACCACCGCAAAACTTAACTAATTACTCCACTCACTCTCTCTCTTCCTCTGTCTATTTCTCTCCATTTGCCATGTGCTTTTCTCCTCTCTCCCCTCTACTGTTTGTATTTGTTTCCCCACTATATCACCCTCTCCTATCCCCCCTCACTCCCTCCCTGCTTCCCTCTCTCCTGCTAGAGCTAACAAGTTGCCAGTAGAAATATGATTAGCACAGCGGAGAGCTGAGAACCACAGTTTGCTGGAGAAGTGACACACACACACACCTACACACACAGGCAATATTCCCCAACTGTGCAGTGCTAAGAAAGAAAGAAATGGGGGCGAGAGGAAAAGTAAGACAGAGAGACAGGGTGTGACAAATTATACTACCAGGGCAACACAGCAGCCCACTGGTTAGTTAAATTATTTGATTCCTGTGTGGAGTTTGATGATCCCCCATGTTTGCCTGAATTTCCTCCCACAGCCCAAACACACAAGTCAGGGGGATCGGAGAGTCCGAATTGCCCCTGAGTGTGACGGTTTGTCTATCTGTATTCTCCATATGATGCTCTGGCGACCTGCTTAAGGAGTTTCCCTGTCGTCTGCTCAATGCATGCTGGGAGAGGCTCTAATCCCTGCCCTGCCTCCACTGTGACCAAACAGCAGAATAACTCAGTAAAGTCCAAAAGAGTAAATAATCACAATAATGTATCATGCCATGAGGTGAAAACATACTATGAGAGTAATGTTTCTAATTCTCCTCTAAAGTAAGCACTGCAATCTTATTTCATCAGAACTTTTTTATGGCTCCTCCTAAAATACTCTGAATGTAGTTGCCAGAATCATTCATTGGTTATCATTCATGCAATGCACACTCCCAAAGTTCTACTCTCATAACCTCTGTCCATATTTCAGTTTGAACAAGGGAACACATTAGCCTCTTTTAAACAGAGATCCCACTATATTGCTGTTAAGACCCCTTGTTCTGGAATCAGAAGCGTGACTTGTAACACAAAAGTGTTGGCGTCTGTCACGCCATGCCGGCTCTCCCTTTTACACAGACATTGATCTGTCTCTGTAACTACCTCCACTGCCAGTTTAAAGGGGGATAAACAATGCCCCCCCAATCTGTGTTTGTACCTATCATACAGAACAGTGAGGTGGCACAACATTCCCGCCTTGAACATGCTGTGTAAAAGGGACCATCATGGGTGTTTAACAAAGTAACACACCGCAATAAATAATAAAAGGAGCAACACATACAACAATCAAATGAGTTGAATGAAAGATTTACAAAGTTGGACCCTTAACCCGAAAGGAAAAAACACAAAAGTATTTTTGCAACAGTGATGTAACAATGATGATAGAAATCTAATCAACAGTTCAGTGACCACTGAGAACGATGTTAAATTAAAGACTAATTGGAGGACTGCTCACGCTACTGCGGACTCTTTGACAAAGCAAAACTCAGAAACTATACTGGATATGAAAGAAAAACAAATATTGACAATGACAATAGTATCAACTGGTGATGCAATCACATGTCATACCTTCAAATAACTTCAATCTAACTTTCAAAAAGTCTGTTTTTAGTTGTGTCTTAGAGGAATATTGAGTATCTCTAAATGAAAGAAAATAAGAAAGACAGACAGAAAGATAGACAAAGAATGGCAGTGACTGAGGGAGAGAGGCAAAGACTTTGAGAGAATGAGGGAATGCGGGAAAAGACAAGAGGGTAGGGAGGGAGGGAAAGCAGAGTGGTTTTAGGCCGATGTGAAAGCCAGCAGGTCACAGAGGTTCCTTTTAAATTTAGAACAAACCACAAACACTGAATGTCTACTCCAAAAGGCTGAATGACTGATTATAATGGCTGCCTGTTTCAATCTCATCCTGTCAGCCTCTCAGCACTGCCTTCTTAAGGGGGCTGTGACTAGTGGGCTAACACGTGGGCAGGCCTACAATTTACAATTACAATTAAGGCATTTAGCCGATGCGCTTATCCAAAGCGACTAACAATAAGAGCAGCAGTAGAAAAGGCTACAGTGTCTGTGAATCCTGTGATCCTCAGCAGTCTGGTAAAAAGCAAGAGTGAGGGACAACAACATATTGTGAAGACCGTAGGAACAGGTGCAGTACCAAACAAGTGGAAGGAGTAACAGAGAGGACTACAGGACAACAGTACAATACAAAACTATGTATCAACATGCCCCATGAATAAAAGAACCAAGGTTATACTGTGTTTACACACTGCGATAACAGGGCTACTTTATTTTAACTGTAAATGAACTGACCATATAAACACCTCAGCCAGGCTAGGGTAATCTAACAGCTCAGATTGGGGTTGTGCTGTTTTGTATTTACATAATGGTATTGTAAACTATCTTTCACTGATATGTTTAAGTTTAAAAAAAACTAATAACAAATAATACAGGAGGACAAATTATATGAAATGTTTACAGAGAAGTGCAGCCTGGGCCTCCTAAACCTCCAGTCCTTGGTGAAAGTGTATATACAGTATTAGAGGTATAGGAATTATAACAACCTTTTCTATTTACAGAATAGTACTGGTCCAAGAAATGAGGTGGCATCAGTAGTCCACAGCAGGCCAAAAGATACCAACCTCAAGCTAGCAGTTAAAAAATAATGACACTAAAGCGTGAGGTAACTTCAAGGTCAAGCTGCATCAACACTGATCACTCACAAGAACCGTCATTTATCAACACATCCTTCAGAGTCTGACCTCCATTTTCAAACATCAGGGACACAAACAAAATAATCACTTACATGCGGTTGTTTATTATTAAGGAACATCTTGTCATAACCAACACATTAATTAAGTGACATAAATGGTCAAACCCTGCAGAGTAATAGGAAATAGTTTAGAATAGTTTAACTGACAAAATGTCAAAGCAGTAGAATAATATTCAACATTATAACTGCAAATAATTCTCTAGGCAAAATTAGTGCAGCATACACAGAGCTAACATCAATAAACAGATGCCCTCTTTCTTCTTTTCTGCATCAACAGTTTGATTTGCCTGTTTATCTGGCAGAAAAACATCCTCTTAAAAATACTTTTTCTCACAAAACTTGAATCTGACAGTGATTGGCCAGAGGAGGTTTGTGTCTCCTCCCTTTTTCGTGGTATATAGCTAAGAAACCTGTTGTTTTGTTTTAGTGTAAGTTTCCACTTAACGAAGACGTGAAGCAAGAAAGATGAATGTAAGCACAGATAGAAACACTCTGACCCATGGCACAGTAAGGCGTTAATTATCTTTTCAGTTATTTGATGTCAAAAATCTAATATCAACAATCATCATGGCACTGTAAATGTATTAATTAAGGAGTAATAATAAAACTATAACATTATGGTTGTAAGAAAAGGTCTTGTAAGCACTGAATTGTAATAATAATAATAATCAATAAACTATCAAGCCAAACATGCTCAACATGCTCGAATTTAAAATGCTAAGACATTCCACACTGCAAAAAATGGCAAATTAAACTAATGTTTTTAAATTGACATTTATCAATATTGTCAAAAGAGAAGCTCAAATGTAGTTCTTTTGTTGAAAATGCACTAGCAGCTAGTCAAATATGAAATAATACTGCGACAGGAAAATTACATCTAAAAATTCCAAACTTGTTTTACATGAATTTCTTTAGTCTCAATGAAACATGTTACAGTTACTGCAGATATTCACAAGATACATTTCTTGCAGACAGACAATATTTGTAAGAAGAGGAAGCACAGAAAGTATCAGAACAGAGCAGAACAAAACCAAACAGAGCATGTACTCACTGAGATAAATGCAGGAATGGCACCCAAAACACATCACCAACATGCAGAAGTCTGTCCGCTATCCAGTCAGGGTGCAAGCTAGTTGCCTTGGCCCTGGCTGGGCGTTATTTGTGAGCCAAATCCTCAAAGAACAAGAAGCTTTCTCTTTGCCTGAACCTGCCGACAGACAGGGGGCTTTGAAGGCCCCCAACCGAGCTCAGCACAGAGCTTTGAAGCCAACTGAAAACTCTGCTATCTAGGACCAAATGAAAGCGGAGAAAAGGGGAAAGTTATAAAAAAGAGAAACCCTGAGCACTGTTGCTGTTTTTCTCTGCTGGTTCATGGTTGCAAGTTTGTGTGTAGTCTGATGATTAATTGGAGGCTGTGGTTGTCACTTTTGCAAATACATGTGAGGTCTGTGGTACCATGTGTTTCAGTAAGTACCATGACACTGCAGTTTGTTGGTCTGTGTTATGGTATATTTGCTTTTCAATCTAAGACACAACTCATAGTTTTTATGTCCCAATTATTAGTCAATAGTATTAATTAATAACATTTACTTAATAAAAAAAAAAGTGTATTTAAAAAATACCAAAAACAAAGTCAAGTCTATTCACAAAGCATCCACTAATTTGTTAGTTTTTGGCAGATAAATTCTCTGTTACAGCTCATTCATAAGATATTTTCTGTTTATTTCAAAACACTATTAGGAAGAAAAAGTTGAGGCTGAAATTGTGTGCAGTATGAATTGTGTCTTTTCTTACTCTCCAAGACAATGATATCCTTAAAATAATTTGCATCATTTTATGATCTCAAAAACTGATAGTGTGCATAAAAATCTATATATATATGGGCTGAACAGAGAACTAAAAGATAGTCGGAAAATACTGTTAGTAGCGCTTCTCAAGTTTGTATTTTCAGTATATTTCTGTAAAAAGTTATTGCTGTAACATGATATATCAACTTTGCGGAAACTCTTACTGCTGTCCTTGGTTTAATATGCACATTTAGCCTATTCAATTATAAAAATGTTGGCTTCTAATTCCTCATTTATCGAGGCCACTCCTCTTCCTATGTTGGGCCTCTATCATTTGTTAAAGAAAACATAATAGCAAAAAATAGTGTTATAAAATTAATCATTCTTAAAGAACACTTTTTCATAAATTGTTTATTTATTTATTTTCAGATATATCCCTATTATGGTAGCTTAGATTATTATGTAGTATTTTGTCCTATGGGTATCATTACATACTTATTACTTTTTAGATATAATAAATGTTTTAACTGGCTACAGAGAATGTAAGGATTTCTGTTTTTCCAGCCATTAATACAAATTGCATAGGTTTGGCTTTTTTTTTCTCACAGCATGTTGACATTTTTAAATCAACCGCCCGCTTCACGATATTTTTTTAAGTATCAAAGAAAGCGTTTTTGAAGCACTTTTGCACAATATATTATCACATTTATCAATATTAGACTTGGAGCCAGATTGTTATTGTTATGTTAAAAGCTGCCGTTTTAAGCAGCAAATTGAATAGTTTAATGGTAATAGAGATGTGGCAGTCTGTGTAAACACTGGCTTGTTAGTTGAAAATCTCAATTCTGTTTTTCTGTTCTGTCACCTTGATGTCTGAACTTCAGCTCTGAAAAACAACTCTTGTGCCAAGATCCATCCATGAAACATCATTGACATGGTGCTTTTTATGTTAGTTTAGTCTAATTAATTATCAGAAAACCAAACAACACCTATCTAAACTGAAGCCTGTGCATTTTCAGGATGCTGCAGCTGACTTTTTAGATGCACATCTACAATCAGATCACTAGCTCTGGACTCTCAGAAAACCATTTATCACTTTTTCTGTCTCTCTCTTCTCTCTCTCCCTCTTCTTTCAATAAGTCCTTTAGAAGCACACACACCATCTCCAGCAGACAAAACAGTGGACAAGCCTCTATGATGTCCTGACTCATTCTGCTCCTCTTCTCTCCAAAGCCTTGGGGCCGACGCATTGGGACCCAAAACCAACACGCACATAATGGGGCCTTGTTGGAGCCGCCTTAATGTTTCTAATGTTATGTAAATGGAGAGGGAAGAGGGCAGGAAAGGAGAAGAGAGGAGCAGAGTGGAGGAGGAGGCAGTGGGAGTGTTTGTGTGTCCGAGGAGGCTGCTAAGCTCCCATTACCAGGGGATTAGGCAAATGCTGCCGTTGTATCGATGCTGGTTCGACAGCGAACCGCCAACCCTAATCCCCTCCTCTCTTCTCCTTCCGACAACGCCTCGTCAACGCCTCCTCGTCTCCTCTCTATATAGCCCCCCCCCCCACCAATCGTTTGTTAAAAATCTCCACAGAACTTTCTGGGTTCAACTTTTCAACTCTCTCCTCTTGTTTCTCAGTCATGCATATACACTTTAGCTCACACAAACTCAAAAAAAAACCAAGTACTAGTAGAATTACTTGGTTCACAGCCAGTGTAAATTTGTCTGTTCATTGATTTCTCTGACATGTGATGTGTGCCTGTATGTGTGTATGTGTGTGTTGTTGAATGTGTGAGAAGTGATCAATATTGAAAGCCAGAGAGTGCCTTTCTGGTTTGTCTGTGATGTGTTTGCCTGGAGCTTCAGAGCGTAGCTATGACCTACTGGCTTCTGAACGCATCAACTCTTCAGTTCACTGCTACTCTGACTCTGGGCAGGAGGACGAGTGCTGGTCTCTGGGTGTTGCTCATCAGTCCCTGGGTGCCCTGGTGGCTTCTTTAAAGGGATTCTGGAGACATCGCTCTGCTTTATCTTCCTGCAGTGAGACAGTGTGTGGAGACGTGAGAAAGAGAGGGAGAGAGAGAGCAAAATTTTTTCTCTTGTAGGCAAGCAGTGTCCTTCAAACTTTATCTGTTGTGCGCTGCCACTCACCTCTTTCATGTTTTTCTAGATTAAATAATTACATTTCATATTGCAGAAATTACAAAGAAACAAAGGATGAAAAATGCACATTTTGCTATTTTATTTTTGTAAAAATGACCGTTAAATCATTTATGAGCATTTTTTGGCTTTAGGGTTTTCACACAAGTTAAAAAACACATTGGAAAAAAACACAACTAAATCTACATGTCTGAGATAATGCAACATATATCATAGAAGCTGACAAACATGCAATAAAGCAACAAAAAAGAGCAGATTATTCTCTGCATCTGTTATCACTAACTATTCAACACAGCTCAGGCTGAAGAATGTCATCAAGAAGTGAGGAAGCTATTTTGAGACAAACGAGTGTGTGTCTGTGTGTGTGTGACACAGTTGCAGGCAGATCTTGGAATACTCAATTATCACATTAGCACTTCCAGGGAGAAGCCGAAAGGCTACACACACACCCATGAACAAGCACACACTATGCACAATACACACACACACACACACACACACACACACACACACACACACACACAAATTCTTGTTTTACTCTATTCGTGGGGACCGGTCACTGACACAATGCATTCCCTAAGCCCTACCCTATTCCTAACCATCACAGCTAAATGCCTAACCCCAACCCTAACCCCTACGACGACCTTAAAACCAATTCTTAAACCTTGTACAGCCATTTGAACTTCTTGGGTCCAGCATTTTTGGCTCAGCAAAGCTGTCATACCTCACAAGTATGGTGGCCTCCTGGTTTTTGGACCCCGAGAATATAGCAAAACAAGCCGACACACACACACACACACACACACACACACACACACACACACACACACACACACACACACACACACACTCTCACACTCTCCCTCCACATATCTCTGGAACTGCAGGCCCCCTGCTGAGAAGCTCAAACACACCAACTGAGGATGGGGGGTGGTGGTGGTGGTGGTGTGGGCTAGGGGAAGAGTGGAGGGCTGGTGGATTGTTGAAAGGCATGAGGCTGGTGAGTGACATTGAGACCAAGGTTAAACACAAACCATCCGCTCTGTTCTGCTGTTGGCCGTGTTAAGACCAGCAGCACCAATGCGTCACAAAACCCAGCCTCATCATTCATTTCTATGAAACCGATGCAAAGGTGCAGCTGGGGTGATGCTGCTCAGGGCCCCAACAAAAATAGTTGATCCTTTCTCAACCTTTGTTGGGAAAAGATGTCCCCATTCACAAATTCCAGGTAGATTACCCTGTAGTGTAGCTTGTAGCATTGTGCTAATTCCTCTGTTTACCTTGCAAACAGGCAACTTTCCAGAACCAGAAGCTTTAGATTGTTATAAGCTCAAACGCAGACTGTGCAGGCTGGCAGTACACTCAAAACAACATCAAATTTGGCATGTAGGCAAAATGGCATGGTTGTGACTAAAAGAAAGCACTGACACAGTGTGCAAGGCCTGGTCAGCCAACCAGATGAAACTGTGTACAGTCTGGTTCCCTACTCCCCAGTATATCACTTGCAGTTGCTAACAATGTCATATGGCTGCATAGTTACAAGGTTATGTCCATAGCTAAATAATTCTTCTCCATTAAGGTCCTGTGGTCCACGGTTGCACCTTAAATGTATATTAATGTTAGAAAAATAAGCTCTTTATGATTTTGCAAAGTTATCTCCAGTGCAAAGCTTCTTGCCAACCGTTGCTCTCTGTTACAAAATATATAGACATGTGATAAATGCACAGCACTGCCTGATAATGCACAGCACATCTGTGTATTGCAGATGTGGCAGGACAGTGAATAGGTTAAATTCCATATTGAGCTATGAATAAATGCATCCGCTGTAAGTAACCACTTAAAGCTAATGCATTTAAGTGGTGGAAGTAACTGCTTACAGCTAACGTATTTATTGATGTTCTGGGAAGGTTGACAAGTATAAAATACAATTCAACCAGAAGTTGCTAAAATATCTCGACAAGCACAGTGAAGCTTACTGATGCTGTGTTTGATGCTGTTTGAGTGTTCACAGACCGCTAGAGATGGTTCTGTTATTGTAATCCACACAAGGTAAAAAGACAAAAAACCACAGAGGGCTGACTGTATTCAGCACTAGAAACACAAAATTAAGATCTTTTAGCTGCTGGGCAGAGAGGAAATTGGTATATTTAGCATCTGAAAAAAATCAGTGAAATGGAAAATTTTCTACACATAGAGTATATAATTAAACACCTTTTCTCTCTGCCTAGAGGTCATTATTTATTATAAGCCTCAATTTGGAGAATGTTCTTATTTAGAAACAGTCTCGTTTCCTGTCATTTTCCCACAGGACATTTGGACAAAGACAAGTCAGAATCCAGAAATATCTCAGACAATATTATTACTTTTGTAATTATTTCAGCCTGCGTCAGTTGTTGAACTGAGTAGGTATCTTGCAACAGAAAACCCTTGCCCTCGTATTAGTTATTCATGCACTTAAAGAAAGCTAGAAAAATCAAACAAGTGGCTGATGATGTAAATTCCTTTATGCAGCTGTTGTTACCAAGGAAACACTGAGTAAAAGAGAAAGGCAACAACAATGGTTGTTAATCTGGATAAATAACAAAACATGGAAAATTTAGCACTCAGTATGGTATGAACAAACAGCTAATTGAAAGAAAGCAAGTCATATATTCATGAACAATGAATCTTTATAAATCACATGGACAACAAAGCCAAGATGAGATAAGAGACAAAGTTTCTCTGCATCAAAACAGTGCATCACTGCTATCACTGCTGTGATAATTACCGTTTGTTGGCAAAAACTGATCTAAAGTCAAAATGTATATATCTGATGCATGAGGCAGTATCTGCTTAGAACAAAGTGTAGGCATTATTGTTGAGCCCATACATGTTTCAGACTACACAGAAAAGAGAAGCTTACAAAATGACATATATCAACAGCTTCTCCTTTCTGCTTCTACAGCAGAGGACCAAGAAGCATATAGTCAGGGTCTAGTCATGGTGAATTACTGCTCAGTGTCATCTTGGTTCACTGTCAGCTGATATGCTGTAAGAGGTGTGGCTATTTAAAGTCAAGTGGTTGGCTGTTCAGACGAGAGAGCCATTACTAACATGGGGAAAAAAAAGTGTTGTGTGTGCATGTGTGTGTGCTTTGTCATGTATGTGACTTCAGTGTGTCTTAGCTGAGGTGCTGGTATGATACTTTGACTCCACTGGTATGTTGTAAGGAGAGAGAGAGATGGAGCGGAAAAACGTAACTGTGAAGAGTACACACATGCAGATACCTTATGACCAGACAGAAAGGCATGTTGAGAGGGTAATGAGCGCTCTAGGATGAGAAATATGTGTGAGTAACAAGAACGTCATGATAAGTATGGGCCTTATCGGACACCTACTGTTACAGTATGTGGCATAATACTGGTAGTGTGTGACATTGTGATGATTTGATTTCTTCACTGATTGTAATTGTGATTTTATTTTCTCTATTTGTGTTATCATAAACCATTACTGTCACATTTTACATTACATTGAGTTTTTTATTTTTTATTTTTTTACCATAATAACTGTTTTTCTCGTGCCTGGGAAGCAACTCTGGTTACGAGGTCAGTGGCCCATTTTTCTAACATGTTTGCCATTTAACGTGGGAAATGGGCTGAAAACTATTGGTCAGAAATAACAAGTAATATGCTCAGCTTTTACTGCAGCACAATGTCAACCATCATCCGTCACTGTAATAACTTTCTAGTACCTGAAAAAACATGATCCCACTTACACGGCTCCTTGCACAGACTCTCAGAGGAAGTGGGGGTCATGCCAGTTGCTCAAAGCTCACACAATTACAAACATGTATCCTCAGGATAGTTAGGGTAAAATTTAAGAAAAATGCACAAGCTTGTCTTTCCCACTGAAAACAGTAAAATAGTATATGCAGTGCGTTCAGAAATTGTTCAGACCCCTTCTTTTATTTCATATTTTTTTATGTTGCAGCCTTGTGCTAAAATCATTTAAATTCATTTTTTCGTGCTTCCAACCACCCCTCAGTATCCCATAATTGCAAAGCCATAACAGAAATTTAGAATTTTTTTAAAAAGGAAAACTGAAATATCACATTAACAGAATTATTCAGGCCCTTTACTCCATACTTAGTTGAAGCACTTTTGGCAGCAATTACAGCCTCGAGCCTTCTTGGGTATGACGCAGCTTTGAACACCTGGATTTGGGGATTTTCTGCCATTCTTCTCTGCAGATCCTCTCAAGCTCTGTCAGGTTGGATGTTTTGCTTTGTCATTATTGGAAATTGAATGTAGATTGATGAGGAAAAAAATTAAATTAAATGATTTTAGCATAAGGCTGCAACTTAACAAAATGTGAAAAAAGAGAAGGGGTCTCAATACTTTCTGAATGCACTGTAAATAATAAAGAGGGAAATCGAAACAGGGGGAAATAAGTAAATTTTGTAAATTTGAGAGTGGAGTACTACTTTTTTCATTTCCTTCAAAAAGTAGTACTTACTTATTCTAGACACATATCTTTGCATTGTTTGTGTCCATGGCATATCTTTTATTTTCATGAAAAATGGTACAATATGAAAAGGTGTTGCCCAAACACTTCCCTCCCCTTTTATGGTTTTGGTCTTCAATCTACTCTTTACTCCTGGGGCTCTCCCTCCTCCTCTGCACTGTAAAAGCTGTATACCTGAACAAATAACTTCATCTCCTAATAAATGTTCACTACACAGCAGGGTGAAATGCTTGCTGGTGGATTCAGAGTGCAGTTTTCTTCACAGAGATCCATTCAGGAACTGTGATGAAAAAGACTTTCCTCACAGGAGACATTTAGACTGTTATACCACAGATGCAGCTAATAACATTAAGCATTACATTATGTTGTTCCAGGGTCTCAGGGTCTTTGGTATTGTTCATGCAGGCATAAAAGTATGGCTTAGTGTGTCATCTAAATGAAACAAACTCTCATTTACATTATTAGCCACACCTGTGTTTTTTTTCTGCCTCTCTGAGTCTGATGTGTTAGCTTAAACAGGCAGGTATTATCTAACTAGCCCTTGATAAGTCCTTTAGTATTAAGAATGAAAGGATAGCTACTGTGTTTACAAGAAAGGACAGTTACCTGACAAATGCATCATTCACACCATCTTGGCAGACTGGGAAGAAGAGGAAAGCTTCATATTATTCTAGCTATGGAATGTTAATGCAATAGTCCAAGGCTGTTTACCCCTTGTTGTTAGCCGTGTAGTCACACCTGAAAAAGGGAAATTAAGTCTAAATCAGCTATTTTTGATCTTGTTACGTTTTTAGCAGTTAGCAGTTAACAAGTGAAAGTATTTATATTGGTTTTTATTGAAGAGTAGTAGTTATTTTCATTAATTCCACATAATTTTAACTCAAAATCATAACTAGCTGGCTGACATAAACTTTTTTTGTATATATACATAAATACACTAGGATTTGAACGTGGCGTAAGCACTGGCTACATTTACCTAGCTAACAAACTTAACAAGCTGACATTATTTTAACACAATGGCTAAAGTTATTTAACAGTTTAAAAATAAAGGGAGAAAACAACTTACCCATCTCTATTCAGCTTTTTTTGACATGTTGTTTTTACCTGCTTTAGTTATTCTTTCAATGCTTCAATTAGTAATGTTTTTGACATTGAATTCAATGCCTTCCTGTAGTGAGGAAGGGACGCTAGGTAGTAGATTTTTTCTCTTCTCACAGTCCCGCCAGTATAAAAGCATGGGGAATAGTAGCCACAGTCTGAACTGCAGGTCACTTGACACTGTTGCTGTTACTGGAGTCTTTTTGCTCCTACTAGTTAAAAAAAATGATTAATGCTGCTGTTAAAATGGGCATTTTTAGTAGTGAAGGCTTTTATCATTTCATCTTTTCAATTTACCTTCTCGGTTTAGAGCAGGCTACAGATTGTATAATCTACAAAGGTTATTCCCATCTATAAAATTAAAGTACTAATATCTCAGGAACGCCTTGAGGGAATTTCTTCAAATTTGATGCAAGCGTTCACTTGGACTCAAGGATGAAGGTCAAAGGTCAAGGGTCACTATGACCTCCCAAAACACATTTTTGGCCATAACTCAAGAATACATACACTAAGTATGACAAAAATTCACAAAAATGTCTGATAGGATAAAATGATGACATTTTATATCCAAAAGCTTAAAGGTCAACTTCACTGTGACATCATAATATTCTGCAAATACACTTAATACCTTTTATCAAATTCCTTCAAAGTCTTCACTACATATGTATATTATATCAGCCTGGACACACATGAATGTAAACTGCAACTTCACAGGTTGGAGGAGGCATACAACTGCGAGTCGGTTATTCTAGTTTTTATATTGATCACATTTAATAGACTTTCAGCTTCTTATTTATGAGTATAATGTTTTTCCTTTCCACTTGTTCAATTGGCTGATAAATCATAGCCGCAGAAACAGGGTGATTAAATTGGATGGTGGCTCACAGGGGGCCGAACAGTTCCTTTAGCTGTGATGCTTCTCCATGCATGTCCACCTTTATTTATGTGTGTTTAGGTGTGTGTGCATGGAGGAGGATTTTATACTCTATTGTACTTTAAAGACAGTAAAGAATTTTTACACACAGAGAGAAGGACAATTAAAGACAAAATGGGAAAGTCAGACTGAAGTGAGAAAAAAATAATATGAAAGAGACAACATGGCAAGACTAGAGGATTGTTACACAATAGGACTTTTTCATGCAAGACAATTTTGACATTTGGAAACGCACAGATGCAAATAATAATATTCACGAAGGCTGATTCCATTTAGATGTTTCAGTTTTGGGATCCTGAAAGTGTGCAAATTGTCTACATTCAAACTCTTACGTACATTCATGCATTACATCTGCTTTCATGCAGCTGTGTGTTCACACAAATACACACACACTTATATACACATCAGGATTGAACCAACTAATTCTCTATTGTCCATTACATGAACTGTAAAAATAAATGCAGTACGGCCTGAGGGCATGAAAAATATGAACAAGCACCTGTGAAATTAAACATCAGTAAAAAAATGGAGGTCCTCTACACAAGGTAATTGCAGATGACGCAACAAAGAATGAGTGAGCCCTATGCTGACAACACTTGAAATGATGTCTTCTGAATGGTGTGGAATTATTCACTCCAACTGAGAAGCATTCAGCAGTTGTAATGACACATCACAGTTAGGTACATTTATGGTCCAATTGATACAACTCATATTTGTCAGTAAGTAGTTCTCTATCATGGCTAGTGAACGGCTATGTGTTAAATGTCGAGTACAACAATGTTTAGCCAATTTGAATCATCCCAAACATTCTTCACTATAAAATAATTCACCTGAGCTTTGTTTAGGATCTAATTTATGCACGATTTAAATTAACTTGTTTCATTGACAATTGTAATATGTGCAATAAGCACATTGGTGCAGATAACATAACGGGAAATCATAAGGTGGGGGGATCTTGGTTGATTTTGTGTGCTGACTATTTCCTTTGAGATAGATTTACATCATTGGTGGTAGTCTGGTTATCTGTTTTTATCTGGTGATGAGTTGTTTTTCAGTTACAGTTGTTTTGAGTGAAAGAGAAGCTGATGTTTATAGTGGAAGAAATACATAAAACTTTCTCATCAACTCTGCTCCACAGAAGTATTGTATCCCAATCCGTATTTGGTTTTGTATTTTCTAGAAAAGAATAGACAAGCAAGTAGTGTAAATTGGCATCAGTCAGACCAATTTGTGGTTGAGAAAAAAAAACACAACATAAATATATTTCCAATACTCAAAAATTGACCCTAGATGGGGTTTTTTTTTAACTACATCTCTATTTAAACTTCTGTTGCCAACGTATCTGAAAAGTCAAAATAGCAACAAACTGGTCAAGTTAGCAACAGTGCCTACGCAATTAATGTAGTATGTATGGCCATTTCATTGTTTTTCTCTTATTAACTTGTTTATCTCTCAACAACCTCGTTTTTTATTCAGCCCTCACTCAGTGTGTTCTGGCTTGTGTCCATCTTACATTCAGTCTCCTCAACTAACAGCTGATCCAGTTAACTCTCAACAGAATCCGACTGCCAACTGAGACTATCGCAGGGACACCTGAGTGTGTTTGAGTGTGTCAGGTGTGTTAGTGCCAGCCTAGCCAAACTGGTTTGTTAGATTCTGACTGAATTCCGGGGGAAAATGTGCGTATGTGTGTGTGTATATATTTGTGTGTGCGGTCAAGCGCATGTAAAGAGGTAACCTTTAGTCTTGGCATGGCAGGGCCTGGGAAACAGCAGAGTGGGGTCAGGTGTGCTACTTCCTGCCTAGCAAGCTAACCTGGCTGGGAATGCGTGTGTGTCTGTTTGTGTGGGTCAGCTGTGGTAGCTGACCTGAGAATTAGGGGATTATCTTGGATTTATCTGGAACACGTACTGTTTCCAGCAAGGGGGTGGGGGGTTCAACAGATGAATCATGTTTCCACTGAATACCAACTACTTGACTGTTGCGTGACGCTGTATGTGGGCCCACCAGTTTGCTCCACAACACAGTGATTTAACAAAGGTGTAGCCTGCAGTTATTTTGTGTACATGTGCATACATGTGTTTGACAGACTGCAGTGCCCGTAAGATAACAGTCTTTTTTTCCCTTCTTTCTGTTGAGGTGCCCAGTTTGCACGCAACCTGGAGCTCTGTTGCTTTATCTCTTTATCTTTCAGTTTCTTTCTCTTTCTCTTTGTCCAAGACACACACACTCACTCACACACACACACACAAACTCAAATATCTTTCTTAATCTCTCTCATGTTTTCGTCTGTCCTAAACAAAGTGTATTTCTAACTTGAATGTTTATTCAGCAAAAAATGGAGCACCAGAGAAAATATATTACCAGCCACCACAATCTACCCCACCACTATGTGTGTATTTCTCGGTGTGCCTGAATATCTACGTGTTTGTGTGTAGATGTGTATGTGCTAAATCCTTGATAATCTGACTGTACTCTTTCACTGTTGCTTTTGGCAGCACATCTGGACTGATGGACAAACTCAAGGGACAATCCACCCTGAAACTCTGGGCCTGCTGGTGTTCACAATCCCTTCTGCAGTCAAATGTAAATGATGTGAATTCTATTTTGTGTTGGAATTGTGACAAGGATATACAAAATATTGCAAATCGAAGTGCATTTATTTTTATTTTTTACTGTTTATGAGTCAGCTTTGCAGAGGGAGCTTTACAGGACTTATCCCTGGACTAAGAGAAAAGCACAAATACTGTAAAATTCATGCAGTTACACTTGCACACACAACAACACCTGTCACACACGTACATCTATCATTGCTTACTTGACATACACATTGCTACAATGCATGGCTACAACAGAAGACCCATGGCATTGTGAAACACTGGAGTTGCACCATTTTTTTTTCCATTGAATGAAGAATGCTAATATGTTAAAGCTGAGGACTATGGGAAATATTACACCAAAGACTTTGGCAAACTGTGTGAAGCACAAAGCTGTCAGTTCCCTGAGGGTGTCCTCACATTGACAGATGGATAGATTGTATTACCTAAAAAAGTGGTATGAGCTCCTCACCAATAATATAGTGATATAAATTCCTTGGGGGAGGGATGCAAAACAAAAACAAATCAGGCCACAACTAAGCACGCAGTATGATGTTGTAATCATCTACAACACAGTACAAAAATTTGTTTGCTTAACACTGATTAATTTTTCGACAGAGCCTCTTGCTAATTTGGGTCTACCTTTTTTTGTATGCGCTACAGCTTACATACCACAGAGCTACATATCACACTGCCTGTTTGCTGTTGGATGGAGAATTCAAAACTGAGCTACAATACCAGGCCTCAGTACATTTATACAGCCTTCATTTGACTTACCAAAAGATTCTGGTCCAGAGAAGATATTAATACTAATAGTATAAAATTTCTAATAATGTTCTGGCATTGAAGAATGTTGTGTTTAGGTAAATCTGTGGATACCTTCAAAACATCTTGTAAAATACCCAGGTTTTTTAAAAGATGAGCTTAAAGCGATTTTCACCTGGAGTTGAAGTCCTCAGTACTCATTTCCTTCCAATAACAGAAAGTGAAAAGAACAATGGGAAGAAAACTGCAACTTAAATTGCTTATCATAAATGTTTGGGGTTTTTTTTATACAAATTTAACCTGGATTTTTCTAGTGCCATTTTTTTTATAATTAATGAAGATAAACATAGATAAATTCCTTAACATAAGAGCAAGAACTGCTGTACAGTGGAATATTCTAGTCTTGGACAGTGCGCTTTTCTAACTTTATTCGACAAAAAATGTCCATGTCTGTGTTAAGTTTATGCTGAATATGAGAACATGAAAGTGAACCTGGTCCATCTGATATCTTTTAAGATAACTTTGGGTCAAAAAATCCATCAGACAGGCCGCTGAACTCACCAAGAGGACAATATGATGTCTGTGTTTCTCTTGTCTGAAATTCTCTCCTACAGACTCAGGTGCAAACTGAGAGTTAGTGTTTGGGCGAGTGTCTTTGTGTGTATCTGTGTGTGTGTGCACGTATGGGGAGCTTGGGGGGCTGCTGTGGCAGAGAGTGGCACAGGTGGCACAGAGCCCCAGCAGTGCCGGGGGCATTGGATTGGCATGTGGCGCACAGCCAAGCACACACAACATATGCCAACGGGGGAGAAGAGAGGGAGAAAGTGTGTGAGAGAGAGAGAGAGAGAGAGAGAGAGAGAGGAATGTGTTTTTCTAACGACCACATGGGTCCACAGGTCTCCTGTCTTGCACCATATGCTGTCAGCATGTCTCCCTGTCTGTCTGTCTGTCTCCCTGTCTGTGTGCCAACAGAACAAAGTGCTGTCAGTGGTCAAACTGTCAGTGCAAAGACGATGGACATGTGATGTGATTGGGGCTCTGAACATCCAACACAAACATATAACATATACACACAAACACACACACACACACACACTCTCAAACACACACACACACACACACACACACACACACACACACACACACACACACACACACACACACACACACACAAACACACACACACACACACACACACAGACTTGGAGCGGGCACACAAATGCCCACATGACCACAGTGCCAGCTTGTGTCATTATCATATTCATCAATTATGTAAACAGTTATGTGAACAGAGTAGTAACACACGCACATACACACACACACACACATTCCCCAAAACACATGCATTTTAATGAACTGCCGTGGGGTTAGACATGACCTCCGCATTTCTTCCATACACACACACACATACACAGGTGTTTGAGAGTGCATAGCTGAGGGGAGATTCGGTATGTTTGTGTTTGGATACAGACAAGGGTTCTCCCTGTGCGCACAAGTGTGTGTGGTGCCGCTGTATCTGTATATATTTGTTTGGAATATTTATTATAATACAAAAGCTACAGTACAACTGGTGTCATCTGAACTTGGATCTGTGAACTGTAGGTCTAGACAAAGTTTCGAACTCAGGCTTTGACTGACAAAATTCCAATATTAAAGGGCAATGTGTCCTACTAGAGGTTTACTTTCATTCTAATGCTAGTGCATTGATATCTCGTACTGCATGTGCGTATACTTTACGTTGACCTTTTATGTACATGTCTGTTTATAGAAATGAAAATTATAAAGGCTGGCAATACTGCACTACACAATGTGAAAATGCACGTGGATAACATCGTGTAAGCTGTTTGTCAGTCTTAAAGTGTTCTTTTCTGGAAAAGCTTCTGCAGAAGGCCACTGCCAGGAGAACATGACACAAACTGCTGAGCATTCAGATTTCATTTGTTTGTCAGGTCTGGTTTGGAGTGGGAGGAGTAGTAAGAGTAGATTTGTCAGTTTCATTAACACATACACACACACACACACACACACACACACACACACACACACACACACACACACACACACACACACACACACACACACACACACACACACACACACACACACAAACACACACACATGCACAGAAACATACAAACACACCTTGCTGACAGGTCTGTTGTGAAGGGTGTGTGGATAAATGCACAGGAGGGAATGAGAGACAGAGAAAGTGAGCTGGATGGAGAGACCGAAAAGACAGTGATTCTGTGAGTCTTGACAGTGAGGGTTGATATTAATTCATGATGTCACTGAAACATCATTGAAGACAGACTATTCACGTGAGTTAAGATGAATAATAATGATGAATAAACTAAGAACCAACAACATTTCAACAACATTTGGAATAAGAAAACAGCCATACCCACCTTAATTGTCTTTTCTTCTTTCATTTATAAGCACCTAAGGTGTATTATGAATATTTTATCAAAATGGCACCCTCTTTCAGTGTGAATACTAAACGATGAACCTAAATCACCAAAAATCATAACAAACCCTGCTTACAATGGGTTTTCCAAGTAATACACCTAACATACTTCTTTACTGATTAAAAAAAGTGAGTTAGTTTATAAATGGCTGTAAAGTAATGGTACAGTCAGTGAGCTGTGGTATTTTCATAATTTATTCCTTCATTCTTCACACACCTAAGTCCATTGCTGTACAACCGCTGGACACATTAAGAGATATGGCCAGTCAGCCCTGCTGCCATTATGCTCCAGTGACTAACTGTACTACAAAAATCCCCTGCAGTCCGAAGAAGCATGTAGACCACCATTATAAAAGAGGTTTTATATTTGCAAAAAACTTTGCCACAGCCAGGAAAAGTGTTTTTGTAAAGTAATTTTTGGGGGCATTTCGTACCCTTATCAGATCGCGTCAGTAGAGAGATGACAGGAAATGAGGGAGAGAGACACAACAAAGGACCTCAGTCAAACCCAGGACGTTTCGGTTCATGGTTGGCGTTATAACATGTAAGCAATGGGTGCACCCCGGGAAAAGCTATTTTCATGTTTGTAATGTAATCTCAAGGAAAAGTCTATAGGTTGGGCGGAACTGCATGAGTGGGGCCAGTGGGAGAAATCGTAGTTTCATTTTCAATTGGTTCCAATTGGGCAAACCAGAAAACAAGAAAACTGTTTTAGTATATTCAACAATTTTCATATGAATGAATGGTTGCTGTCTTGTTTCCCGGTATTCACTTTTAAATAGATCCGAGTGCAATACCATGAATGACTGTCCAAAAGTGTGTGTGTTATCCCCTTTGTACGATTAATTGTGTCAAAAGCACAAAGACATGCCAAAGATGCAGAATTCTTGGAGATAGATTGGGGAGGCATTAGATGGAGGCTATGACAGCAGGCTTTTCACCCAGGTATAAACACTTTTAACGTCAGGTGAGATTGGATAAAACATCAAAATTAGTGTAAAACATAGAGTAGCCTTTTATGGGCTGCATCTATCCAAGTTGTCCTAGATGATTGCTGTATTTTCCATTTTTTTGCTGATCAAAAAAGAGGGATTTAGCAATTCCTTTATTGATCTGGTATTTCAGTGTGAATGAGTATCTTAAAGGGAAAATGTGAGTGTGGACACTGTCTGGACAAAATTCAAATATATCCATCTTAGTGTCAACATGGTCTAAGTTCATAAAGGAATACTCCATTGGAAAACAAAGAAATTTGTGACTTTGTGTTTTGATTTCTGTTTCTCTGGCCCCTTGAATATATCTTTATTTATTTGTTCATTAAATAAACAAATGAATGAAGAACAGAATCAGAGCACTGACACAGTTTCCAGGCCCATAGTTCAAGCTCAGCACACATTCTTGTCTCACCATCTATCCACTGAATTTGAATTCTATGGGGTTCAGTAAACCATGCCAACAAAATGAGTGGCAGGCTCAAAAGGGGTGCCAATTTAATCAAAACTATTGCCACAGGCAGTAAGTCAAGGCTATGGCACCCAGACAACATTTGGAGCCAAAGTAGACGGCCAGTTAGCCAGCGATTATGACCAACGGTATTTTCCATGATACTTTGCTCCCTTACAGCCCACTGTGTTATAGGCATTGATTTTGTCTGAGTTGCCAATCCCCCTTTTTGCTGAGAGCAGTACTGTCTTGCTATATTCCCTTGAAAAGTTGTGATGGTGTCAAAGCAAAAAGCAAAACAAAACAAACAAACAAACAAACAAAAACACAGACAAATAGGACTTGATTGTTTGGCAGTCTCCCAGTCCTTGTAAAAATCTTTGTAGAAAGGGAACACTGTTTTTTCAGATTACAGTATCATGTAATATCCATTACAGTTTTGACATTCAAAATCACCGAGGCTCCTGAGCTAAAGCAATGCTTCGGAAACTATAATACTTTGGAAGCTAGGAAATGTCTTAAAAGTGAAGGAACAATGAAAAGACAAAGAGAGGGATGTACTGTGTGAACAGTAGCATGCAGGGAACAGAGCTTTCTGTGGCCTCTCCTGTTTGCTGACTAATGAGTGTATAATTGAGTGCAGTCGGCCCTGCGTCTCCCTGATTAGAGCCAGACTGGGCCCCTGAAAAGACAGAAAGACAGGAGTCAGGCCTTTCTTTCTTTCTTTTTTATCTTTCAATGTATGTTATCCTCTCCACCCTCCTCTGCAAAGATACTTATCACATCAGATAATAAATTAAGACACATACACACTTACCCACATAGACACAATCCCTTACACATACAGTCACACAGTGGTACTGATTGCTGAAACAATATGTAGTCCAATCAGACAATACACACTGCATAATTGGCCCAGAGGACAGTGACAATGACATTAGCAGCACAGAGCGCAATGAGAAAGAACAGACCAAAATAGCAGGACTCATGGTTTTTGTTTTAGAAATTAGATTTGAGTCTTGTTGGATCAGCAAACTATGTCCTCAGAGATGGAAGTGTCCCCGAAGAAGAAAATTGTGATGCTTTTCATAATATGGAGCTGAACCAGTAGTTGGAACATGGAGAAGATTATCTTCCAGCTGTGTTAATCCACCGAGCTCTGTCAAGTGCTGGAGAATCAAAATAATAAGCACACATTTCTAGAAGATTACTCTGTAATGTGTGTAATGTGCATATTTTTACCATTTACCAGATGATCATTGTGACAAAAAAAATATATATATGTATATATGTGTGTGTATATATATATATATATATATATATATATATATATATATATATATAAAATGATTGTAAAATGCTGTGTCATAATATTATAAACCACTGTGCAGTGATTTAGAGTCTGATAAGCCCTTACTCTTGCTCTTACTCAAACTTGACTTCCTGGATCATATTTCAGTGTCTCACTGATACCCCGCCAACACAGTCACTTGCATGTTTCTAATGCAGGGCTGTTTTCTGTCTCAGCGCCCATTTACTGAAAAGGATGAGCCTCCTCTCAAAGCTGACGAAGGCATAGAGATAAACAGTCATTCAAATGCTAAATGATTTCTAAAATTCATCCCTGAGGCAACATGTGACAGAACTAAGACAGTCTTCTTTTTGGATGTCATTAGTGCCCAACTCGCTGCTGTTCTCCAGCAGTGCTACCACTGTGGACAGGAGGAAAGAAATCTACTATATATAATCTATATATGTGTGAAAAGAGTCCAAATGGATGCAATGAGAAACTTAAGTCTGAAACACAACCTTACACATTTCAAGTAAGCAATGATCCATCTTCCATGTGTGAAAATGGCTGCAGTGTCTTTCACATGCTCCCAATTCTTCAGCATTTGTCTCTTGTGGTCTGTGAAAATGGAGAAAAGTGGAGGCAGACACACACACACACACACACACACACACACACACACACACACACACACACACACACACACACACACACACACAAAAACCCTGAAACTGCAGTGCCTGCAGCCACAGTGTACTAAGAGTGGAGGTGTGTGTTAACGGGAACAGTGCCAGTCTTGGCATGGCTGGATGCCTGTCTGTGAGTCTCCTGAGAGGGGACCAGGGGCACAACAAATTGGCACACTACACTACTTGGTCCCACCTGTGTGTGTTTGTGTGCTTATTTGACTGTTTGTGTGTCTGTGCACATGTGCATAGTGAAGGCTACTTTGTGTGTTTCTCTGGAACCCTCTGGCTGAGAGTAGCATCAACTGTGGAGATGCCCTCTCTCCTTCCTTCTTTTCCTCCTTCTTGTCTTCCCCTGGATTTCTTTCTCCATCTTTTTCTTTTTAGCCCACCTCTGTATCTCTGTTTACATCCCTCCATCCTTCCTTTTGTCTCAATTTAGGCCCTTTCACACACGCATATTCCATAACTTTAACAGAATCAAATTGCCTGTTTCAGCCAAGCCAGCAGCTTCTATTGTTTACACAAGCTACACCTTGAAGGATAAGGCTGAAGATATTCTATATTTAACTTATTGTCAACAAATCCCATTAAAAAAAAAGAAATGATAGCCCATTTTTTTCCTACTGGAGATGTAAATACAGGTCACAAATATGTATTTTTCAATGTGTAATTTTCAAAAAAGACTAAATGATTTTATAAAAAAGCTGGGCACTGTAGTTTTTAGTAAATATTACTCAACAAGGAGTTAATGGGGCTTTTGTTGGAGATTACTTCAGATGCATATTTGGCCTGATAGTGAGTATTTATAGCAGCTGGACAGTGTCTGACTAAAATAAATTGTAATCATGGAGAAATGTCAACCAGTGCAACAGTGTGGCTTAATGATGTGTTTTAAATAGTGTTTAAACAATGGTAGAGCTCTATGGTAGAGGAATAAGATATATCAGGCTTTAGATACTCAGACATCACATGTTAATAGGATCAGTTCATTGTTGGTTTTGGGTATTTTCATGGGATTAAGTGCCAATAACACATAAATAAAATACCTCCAGACACCACTCATATTCTCAAATATCGCCACTCACCGTTCTTTAAAGTCTAACAGAAATTACGTCTATTTTTGCCGTCAAAATATTTTCAAAAATTATTTTTAACACTTTGCAATTTTGAAGGACATTGCACATTCTTTTTTTTCAAATGTGAACAACCTTGTTCTGAAAACAGCATCTAAAATGAAGGATCTTGACATAGGTAGATCATTTTGAGCTGCTGAAAAATTGCTAAAGCTAAACCACGAATTAACAATCT
Organism: Xiphias gladius; assembly: GCF_016859285.1. Lineage (NCBI taxonomy): Eukaryota > Metazoa > Chordata > Actinopteri > Istiophoriformes > Xiphiidae > Xiphias > Xiphias gladius. The sequence continues at coordinate 9,890,683 of NC_053421.1, forward strand.
AGCATATCTTCTCTTTTAACCTCCTTGACAGGTGCTGGATTGATTATTATCCAAGGTACAGGAAGAGATATATTTCTGCACTTGTAATCGAAAATTACAAATTATAGCTAGCAAGGTAATATCTGCTGTGGTGTCATAATCTGTGGCTCTTCTGTGAATGTGTCTTTGGCTGATGTCCGTTCTGTGTCATAGTCACACTGATCAGAGAACAATATGAAATGAAATGTTAATGCTTAATGCAAATGCTGTTTTAAGTCTTATGTCTTATTTAACCATTTGTATTTTTTCTGGACTAAAATCCTAAAATATAAACTTCCCTTCTAAATTCAAATCACCACTACCAAGACTGAGAAATCTTTGTCGCCCGGAATTACAACCATCACACCTGTTTCCTGGCATTGTCCCTGTCCATAGCAGCAATGTGACGCTTTTGTTCACACAATATGCCAGTGGTAAAGACATCTCGACCAGTCAAAATTGAAAATTGAAAATTATTATTGAACAGACTTGTAGTAACACCTCCCCATTCACACATGGTGATTTAATGGCGAAATGTCATTAAAAATCAACAGTAAAGGCTTTATTTGTGTACCTCATGTTTCCTCTCATCAACTACAATCCCTTACTCACTGTTACTGTCACTCTTCCTTTGTCTGTCTCTCATTTTTCTCAGCAGTGGTGTGTAATAAAGAAGCAACACCAGGAATTGACCTTTATAAAAGGAGAGACCCATTCCTTCATTACCAAAAGGTGAAAGATGAGGATCCTTTTTTTCTGTATCCCAGAACACTAGACAAGATAGAATAGAAACAACAGAAAGATGAAATCAGCCTTTAGACTAATTTAAACAGCTCTTAATTTTCAGTTAATTTCCAGCTTGTCTAAATGTAGAGAGAGGCCACAAACAGACATGACTGATAAGTCTTTTCATTGTCATTGCTTTTCATTACAAACCATTTTGAGTATGATTTTTTTCCCCCCATAAGTTTGATTAAATATGTATGTAGTCTGCACTACTTACATCAAAAGCACAAGATGCCACTCTGTTAATTACATGGAAACATCATTATCTCTCTTATTTATTTATTTATTTTTGCAACAGTTAGAGCCCGCTGAGTATTTTCACTCTCCTCCCCACCTCCAAGCCAAAACAGACTAATTATGCTCCATACAGTCACCAGCCAGAGGATCTTTTATCAGTGGCTGCTGCTTGAATTAAATCAGGTGCCCCTGTACATGTACAAACACACGCATTCACACACACGCCCGATACACACAAATGCACATTAAAGATGACTGATGTGTGTGCTGTGTGTGTATCAGGAAAAGAAGTGAATACCTTGTTTCTTGCTTCAACTAAGTGAACTGGATCATTGTGCAATGTGTTAGTATGTACTGTGTATTATGATATGACGGAGTGCAAAATACCTGTATCAACCATATGTTCATTCATGCTCATATGGTGCAACACACCATGACATCACTGCTTTATTTCAATTCAGAATGTGAAAAACATAAATATCTCAACATCTTGTTTACCAGTTTGTTTGTTTTTTAAAGATTGGCTTATCTTGTCATTATTAGTATTTTTTTCCTTTACTTCAACAGAGAGAGAGAAGAGGGGGTGGGCATGAGGGATTTGATCCTCAGGGCAGAAAGAGAACACATGTGGTTGCAGAAGCTGGGGTCATAAACACTCTTCTGTGTTTTAGCACACATGTCAGTAACTTTTACAATCACTTACTGTAGCTTTGCCAGCAAAAAGTATCATCTCAGAAGAAAATAAAGCAAAAATAATCACTTTAGACCTCTTTCACCCATGATTGTTTGCCCTATAAAATGGTAGATGTAGGTTTAGTCCTGTCTGACTTGAGGTCTGCAAGAGTTTTGGATCTTATTTGGATCATATTTGGATATATTCCATGGAGGTAAAGCCAGGTTTGTCTGTGTTTTTCATTATCATATAGTCACAAGGGGAAACTGTTACCACGGTGCACCTGGGCCAAAGTCAGATGGAGCACCTTTAATTCAGAGACAATAAAAATCAAACAGAAGTACCTGTCAGCAGGCCAGCATTTGCAGATACAGTAGTGCCTGCGGCTTATAAACACATGATGTGCTTACATCTATACAACTTTTGCATCAATATCCCATGTAAAAGGGATGTTTCAGGATTACCTCGCTCAGCCTCGTCTAAATTCTTATGAAAGCAGCAAGTGATTTCAAAATATAGGCATGTTGTCACTGAGGCATACAGGAAGGCAAATACTGCAACTCAAAAAGCAGAAAAACAGAATGAAGGACAGAGGACCGGCGTGTAGAAGAGAGAAAGCTTAGCTGGCAGAGAGACAGAGAGACAGACAGACTTTTAGACAAGCGGGCTGACAGACAGATAATCTGTGGACTCAAAGGAGGGGAATGTCATTGATCTCCCAGAGGACAATACGATTCTGCGCCCTCTGTGCAATGTTACCACCAGCCTTTCGAGCACACACACACACACACACACACACACACACACACACACACACACACACACACACACACACACACACACACACACACACACACACACACACACAGGGGTCAGACCTTTTGGGTGTGGTAGTGAATGGAGTCTAATTCCTATTCAGTCAGTTGGAAGCTGTCTAAGTCTATAGAGTCATTGTCAGGAAACATTACCCAGCATGCCACACAACACATCAGGCTACATAAACCTCCATGCATTCCTTTGGATTTTAAAAGCCACCACTTTCATGACTATTTCATCACATAAACTGAAAATTTCAGAGTTGTCAGCATAACTGCTGCTACTGTTAGCAAAACTACTCGGTTAGGCTTAGGAGAAGATCGTGCTTTGGGTTAAAATAAGTACGTCCTTAAGTCTATAGGACCTGGACGTCATGGTAACGATAATAAACACGGTTAAGGTTGTGGTACAGTCATTGCTAAAGAAACAATGTTGATTATTGGTTTCATGTGGGAAACTAATGGCGGTCTCCTGTGTGAGAGTTCTGTGTCTGTCGACCAATCCATCCACCCCCACTAGCGACTTTGTCGCTTTTTATACTACGTCACCTGACCTCCTCCTTCACTCCCGTCATAATTACTTTAAGAGGTTGCCTATCAATAAAATATAACAGTGGGTCATAATAACCTGCCTGCACAGATGACTTGTGGGGTCATTTTTTACAAAAGGACAGTCTACTTTCTCCATGGACACCCACTCATCATTTTCTTAGTTGTGATCAGGCAAGTTTTGGGAAAACCTATATGACTCCATGCCTCTCACTCTCTTCATCACAATATCCCCTTTTTGAGCATAGTAACATACAGTAATTAAACTCTAAGCAAATGAAACTACAAATTTTATCTATGCAATTTGTGAAAAACAGACAAGTCATCATCCTGCAATTATTGTTGCAGTTCAAATCAGAATCATTGCATATGGTGATTATGTTGGTTGGATGTGTGATTATAACATGTACCACAAAGGTACATGTATAATGCAAGACATGTACAGATGCTTTTTGTGCATTATACCTAAAAGCCATATCATATGATATGGCAAGGAAGGTCAGATTTAATATGACATATTTTTATAGATAGCGATAACTGATTCTGTTAACCTCAAGGAAATATGGCTTGGCTTTTTCTTCTTAAAACGGCAAGAAAAAAAACTGCATATACTTATTCTACTGTAGCCAATTAGCAGACACACTGTAATACGCCAAATTCACTGATTAGGTCCTCGTTATTTTTAAACTTTTCTCTGTTGTCTATACTGAATACAGAGAAAAGTTTAACGGCAATTCATGAAATAGTCACAAAATTTAATCTATTGATTTTTGCGCAGGGACACGAGTTTTTAATTTTTTTCATGACAGTAAAATATAAACTTGTTGTGAATCGGCCTTTTTTTTACTTATTTATGGTTATGTTTAGGCACTCACACTCACAGCCCTTGGTTAAGGTTAGGGAAACATCATGGTCTGGTTTAATACAGAAAAAGTTCATAGTGACTTCAGACACAATGTGTTTATTTAAATTGAACCAAAACCACAATCTTTCCCTAACCTTAACCAAAGCGCTTTTGTTGCCTAACTCTAACCACATATGGGATGCAAACCTGTCTCTGGTGTGGCAGTCGTGCGCTTTGTATGCCCACCATCCACCATCCACCTGTTGGCGAGTCCACTACTGTTAATATATGTACCACTTTATTCATTCAAAAAATGCGTTTCCAAGAAACACGTTGTTTGAAAGTCGTGCTGAGTGCCACAAAAATTCATGTCCATGTACACAAATCAATAATTTGAATTTCATGACTATTTCATGAACTGCTTTGAGAGTGGGTTGAAATACATGTTGACTCGACATTAAATTAATTTCCCGACTGTCTGTGGCAAAGAAATCAGCAATAAACACTGATGATATAGAGCATATTGTATAAGACACTCGTTGCTGGTTTGTACAAACTTTTCACTTGTTTGATTGAAAGCTTTGTGCGTGCAAAAGGTCCAAGGATACTGTAAATCTTGACACTTAGTGTATTCGGGGAGTATTCAGACCCTGTCACTTTTTCACATTTTGTTATGTTTCAGCCTTATGCTAAAATCGTTTAAATTCATTTCCCCCCTAGTCAGTCTGCCCTCAATACCCCATAATGATAACCTGAAATTTTTGCAAATTCATTAAAAAGGAAATACTGAAATATCACTTTGAAATAAGTATTCAGACGGTTTGCTATGACACTTGAAATTTAGCTCAGGTGCCTTCTGTTTCTCTTGATCATCTTTGAGATGATTCTACGACTTGATTGGAGTCGACCTGTGGTAAATTAAATTGACTGGACATGATCTGGAAGTGTGCACACCTGTCTATATAAGGTCTCACAGCTGACAATGCATATCCGAGCAAAAACCTAGCCATGAGGTTAAAGGAACTAGCTGCAGCGCTCAGAGAATTTTGTGTCAAGGCACAGATCTGGGGAAGGCTACAAATAAATTTCTGCTGCATTGAAGGTTCCAAAGAGAACAGTGGCTTCCATAATTCTTAAATGGAAGAAATTTGGAACAACCAGGAGTCCTACAAGAGCTCGCTGCCCAGCCAAACTGACTAATCAAGGGACAAGGGCCCTGGTAAGAGAGGTGACCAAGAACCCGATGTTCACTCAGGCTGAGCTTCTGAGATCCTGAGTGGAGATAAAAACTTCCAGAAAGACAACCATCACTGCAAACGATCTGGGCTTTATGGCAGAGTGGCCAGAAGGAAGCCTCTCCTCAGTGAAACACACATGAAGACCTGCTTGGAGTTTGCAAAAAAGCACCTAAAGTAGGAAACCAGGCAGCGCTCATCACCTGCCCTGCTGTATCATGCTGTGGGGTTTTTTTTCAGTTGGACAGGGAGACTGGTTGGGGTTGAGGGACAGCTGAAAAGAGCAAAGCACAGAGATATCCTTGATGAAATCCTGGTCCAGGAAGCTCAGGACCTCAGACTGGGCCGAAAGTTCACCTTCCAAAAGGGCAATGACCCTAAGCGCAGAGACAAGATAATGCAAGATTGGCATATGGACAACTCCTCAACTGGGCCACTTGAATTTCCTCAAGTGGCCCAGCCAGAGCCCTGACTTGAACCCAATTGAACATCTCTGGAGAGTACGGAAAATGGCTGTTCACCGATGGTCCCCATCCATCCTGGCAGAGCTTGAGAGGATCTGCAGAGAAGAATGGCAGAAAATCCCCATATCCAGGTGTGCAAAGCTGCGTCATGTCATACACAACAAGACTTGATGCTGTAATCACTGCAAAAGATGCTTCAACTAAGTACTGAATAAAGGGTCTGAATACTTTTGTCGATGTGGTATTTCAGTTTTTCCTTCTTAATAAATGTGCAAACATTTCTAAAATTCAGTATTGAGTGTAGATTGATGAGGGGGAGAATGAATTAAAACGATTACGGCATAAGGCTGCAACTTAACTAAATGTGAAAAAAGCGAAGGGGTCTCAATACTTCCTGAAAGCACTGTATGTGGTGTGTGTTCTTGAATACAAATTGAAATAAAATATTATAGATCAGCAAAGCCAGAAAACCTCAAGAATGATTTAAATGTTTTTAAATTTAAATGTTTTATTGTGTGTTCAAGGTTCGTGACACATGGCAAGGCTGTACAATAAATGATAAATGGAACAAAATCAAGTGGGCTAAAGGGAACAAAACCTCTAGATTAAAGATTGCCATTGACTATTTTTATTATCTGGTACCAGACGACTGAAAGTGGCTCATAAAATGCCAAATGTATATAGCTGTAGTAGCAAGAAAGACATCTAAAACAGCTCTGTAGCATACATCTTCTGCAGAAACCACTGACTTCCAAAAATACCCTAAAACAACAGCATTTTTCCACAGAGAAAATGGAATTCTCTCTTGACAAGCATGTTCCCATGCATTATCAATGGTGTAGCTCGGCCCCATGGTGATAAAACATTTTCTACACTTGAGAGACAATGTTGGCTGTCAGTTACTTAAAAGAAATTTTAAAAGCAGAGCTATGGTTCTAGGAGACACAGATAATATAAATAATGAAGAACGGCTGGAAAAAAGATCCATTTACAGAGAGAGCTGGGAACATAACTTATCACTGTCAATGTGAGACAGAAATGGACAGAGATCGATAGATGTGGTTTCAGTGCATGTAAATATTTTCGGCCTGACTAGTCACTACTGAGAGAGGAGGAGGAAGAATATGTTAAGGACAAAAAGAAAGACAGTAAGATGAACGGAGAAACTCACACAAAAAAAAACAAACAAGAAAATAGGAGTGACTTTGAATAAAGCAGGAAAGTAATTCAACATGCAGTAACTGAGACACACACACACACATTAATGCACAAGCCACTATGATAATGGTGACATTTGCAGTGTGGTGATGGTTCTGTGCGGCTGGCTGATGGCCCACAGCGATGGCCTTTAGAAGAGCGACAGGCCAAAATTACCATTAAGAGCCAGCGGTATTAACCCTCAATTTTACATACATCTCTCTCTCTCTCTCTTTCTCATACACACACACACACACACACACACACGGTTCATTGCCATCTATTACTACTCTATGTGAGTTCAATAGCTTAATAACCTCTGTGTTGGAAAGATTTGATTGCTCTCTCTTTCTCCCCTGCTCACCTATCTGTCCCTCTCTCATCTGCTCCTGCCTCCATTTCCTCCCTCCAGCAGCCATCATCTCCACCTCCATCTCTACCTCTCTTTTATCATTCCTCCCATCTCCCTCTTCCCTTATCCATCCCACTCCCGCACCTCCCCTGTTTTTGTTTGTTTGTTTTCTTTCTTTCTTCTCTTCCCATGTCCTTATTGGGTATTTTTCATTCCCACCTAAATTCCAACAAACATATCAGCACACTTGTCAATTTTTGATTTCACCTTCTAAAAAATATATTCAAGAATATTGGTTCATAAAGATTAGACCATTTTGCCATATAATACATGTACATGCCTCGGTTTACTGCTGCAGCGGTCTTGAACAGGTGTAAACCAGAAAGCACAGGCTGTAACTGCTACAAAATGTAGCTGACCAGAAAAAAAAAAAAAATACTACTCCACTTTTAGCATCACTACACTAGTTACTGGTTTTAGGATTGATATTAAGATTATATTGATTGCTTTAAAGGCTCTTCATGGCCCGTCTGTATTTCAGAGTTGGTCTCCCCTTACCTGTTCCAAGTGCATTATCTTACTTTAAATCACGTCTTAACTCATTTTTACTGATGACTTATCAACAATGTTAAGCTTGGCAGCTTATTTTGTATTATATGCTGCACATCTTAGATTTTTATCCTATATCGGTTTGACTGGTTTCAGTTGTTTACTTCTGTATGTTTGACTTTACTGTTTTGTGTAAAGCACTTTGTAATGGTGATTTTTTTGAGAGGTGTGATAGAAAACAAATATTTCTATCACACTTGTATCTGTATGTACAGATACAAGTGCTGTATGTACAGAATGCCAAATAAAGAAAATAACAGCCTTTACTGGATTAAAGCAGGTTAGCCAACCTCAACCCCACTGCAGAATAGGGCTTCACTGGCTCATAGATGTAGAAGCTTTTCCTAACAATACTGACCTTGGCAACAGGGGAGAGTGGCAGGGTAGTAACCAGACAGAGTGACAAATAGACTGGCTGACACTCCACAGGCTGCAGTATTTACTGGACTGTAAAGTCAAGGTGGGAGAGGAAGAGAGGGGCTGTGAGTAGCCTTGGTGAATGTGTGTGTGTGTATGTATGTATGTATATGTGTGTGTGTCTAAGAGAGTGTGAGAGAAGGCTTGTGCGTGCATGTGTGTGTTATCAGGGTACTGCAGACTCTGCTGTCCAGCAGTGTGTGAGATGAGACAGAACGAACGATTTACCACCATGAAACACTAAGCAGACTACTTAACACACACACACCTACATACACACACATGCACACACACGCAGACGCACACACACCCACACACACCTACATACACACACACGGACGCACACACACACACACACACACACACACACGCACGCACGCACGCACACACACACAGAAACACAAACAATCACCTAAATACACACACACAAACACACATACATACAAACACACACACACACACACACACACACACACACACACACACACTCAGTAGTGTTATCAGAGTTCACTATTGGTCCATATCCTGGCCAGGGGCAACCACTTGGGCTTGTATGATGACAGGCATATCTGCAGATAGAACACTAACCAGCCACCTGGCCCACCACTCAACCTCAGACCAAACACTCTAACATAGCACTTTGCTAATACTTGGTTGGGACCCAGTTATGGATCCTTGTGAAGAAACTCTCTTTTAGACTGGTCAGGAGCAGGGTCAACTGCAGACAGCACTGTGGAGTTGTAGTAGTAGTGTCCAGCTAAAAAATAAGGCTACAACTGGTATAATGATTCTCTTAGAACTACAGTATATGCTTTTCAGTTTGTCAATTCAAAGTTTTAACCCGTTCCACCATTAGTTGTCATTTAATTTTGGAGCAGTTTCTATCAAAACTTAATTACTCCCTTTGCACTCATTATTTAAACTAAGTGTGAGTTCTGCAGCACATCTGCAGATTCCTTTGAGTGTTTTTGTTCAGTATTAATGCGAGAAGCAATGTGGGCCTCTTCATTTTGCATGCTGCAAGCTCAACATGTCATTAACTATGAATCAGAGAATCACACTGGGAGCACGAGCAAGAACAGCCTGAATGATATTCATTAAAAGTGGCACATGATTCAAACAAAAACAGGGCCAGCGCGCCAAAAAAAGACTAGTGTGCTGCTAAAATCTGAAGCCATTTTGTGTGCATGAGGGTGTTTGTGCAAAATGGACAGAAAGAGAGAGCAAGGTGTCGTACTTTCGTAACCCTTAGTGAAGGTAAGTCAAATTTAACCCAGCCATGTAGCTTACCTTTATCAATATCTTACAACCTCACCACACTGAATAACCACTGTTTGCCTACAACAAAGCAGACCATGGTTCACATTCATAGTTTGCCTAGGACTAAGACTCAATCTCTCCATCCACTCTTGTCCTGCCTCAGAGTGGGACATGAATGGGTCTTTGCGGAGCTTCCTGTAACTACCTTTAGCAAGAAGATCTCCTTTGCAATTTGATGACATCACCCTTTTACTGCACTGTAAAACAATATTAACAATGATGTCTTCTAAAGTTTTTTTCACAGTATTTGCCATGGCTCTGGCACATTGAAAAGAATCATACGAATGTTTATCTAAATTAATGCTATTATTAGTGCTATCCAAATAAGCGTTAGTAAGCTGCAGAGGCAAAACACTGATGGAGAAGAATAAACAAATACAAATAATGAGGCTGTATCTATACAGTATATCTAGGTTGGAGGCTATTTGGCTGGCTGCTAATGTTGGCACTATCAGCAAAGCAGAGCCTCAGTGATAATCCCAGCAGAAAGAGAGTGAATTAGCAACATCCATTAGGCTCATATAACAAAACAAGCTGAGCAGGGCAATAGTTCCAACATTTATCAAAAGCCGATATGGCCTAAAGTGACGTTTTACTTTCCGTTATAGGTTCAAGGCATTGGAGATGTCCAATCTCCCCAAACTTCATTAAAAATAATTCCTCACATCAAATATATAACCACATACAAAAACAAATACAACCAAAAGGAAAAACACAGTTTTGCTCTCTTACTTACTCTTACTTACTTAATCATAATATTGATTTTAGAAATGTCTTTAAGGACCCACTGCATCGTTCAGTTTTTTTGGGATTAACTCATAAAACTGAACGAATCAGTGGCAGCAGCCTTTTAAATGGGATGCATGATACACACTGAATTCTCTTTTCTCTGAAAGTTTCTGATGACAGACTCCTGGCAACCCAAGGGTTTTGTTTATTTTGGGTATGATGCCAAAAATACAAGGGAGTCTGAATGTTATTCAAATAAATTTCCCAATCTCAAGTGACTTGTTTTACTCAAGCTCAAAACGAACACTTTCCAGGCAAATTTACAAAAGCGCTTTATTTTCATTTTTTGGAAAAAAAAGAACCACATTCAGATCACAGAGACTACTCTTCCAGGTAACAGCTCACCTCTATTGTGTGTTCTGCATCCAAACGTTGCATCTTAGCTGTATGCAATTATCAGAAACATTACTTATTACTGATCAAGGGATTTGTATTGATCAATTAGTAGTCTTTATCATCGCCTCAATACACAACAGACCCACTTCTAAATACACAGACACTCTATATTGAAAAGATAACAAGATTGCTAAAAATAAACAGCAGATAAGGAAAGGAGTTGTTAAATTATCAACACAAAAAACAAAAGAGCAGTTTGTTAAAAATCTATTTAGGTCTCCAGAGAAACTCCCTGCCTGCTGATATTTGTTTTGTTCCATTCGTTCTGTTTTTATTGTCTAACTACCCCGGGCCAAACCATCACAAGTGTCGAGCAGGGGGGTTGGGGAAGCAGCCAAGTTGAGGCAACACTCTTCTGCTGCGTTCTCAGATTTACATTCAGGAGCCATTTTCTGATTCAGCTACCCAGAATTCAGCCCGAGCCAGTCTATCCCATTCTCTCTCTTTCTCTCTCACTCTCTCTCTGTATATGTCTCTCTGACTTGCTCTCTCCATCTCTATCACTTGCTTCATTATCACTGTCCACTCCAAAAGAGTGTAAAGGGAGAGAAGAAGGGGGTGGTGGAGGGTTAAGAAGGAGTGAAGTAGAGAGTGACTGAGAGAGAGAGAGAAACAAAGAGAGAGAGAGAGAGTGACTGAGAGAGAGAGAGAGAGAGAGAGAGACGGGGAGAGAGACAGAGAGAGAGAGAGAATGACTGAGAAAGAGAGTGACTGAGAGAGAGACAGACTCAGAGAGAGTGACAGAGAGAGAGTGACTGTGTGAGAGAGAGAGAGAGAGAGAGAGAGACAGAGAGAAAGAGACAGAGAGAGAGAGAGGGAGAGGTACAGAGAGCTGTAGCTTTCTGCTGAAATATTCATGTTGGTGCCAGCAGCTTTTCCATTCCCTGCTCACCAGGAGGCTGCTGTTTGATACATCCATTGCTCTCTCCCTCTATTTTTTTCTCTCCCCATCTCCCCTCCCCTCCCCTCACTCTCTCTGTCTCTCTTAACTAGTAAGGTTCGTAGATAGTAAATGATCATCTAGAAACAGAGGGCCAATCTCTCCTCCACTCTGGACAAAGCATCCCTTCCCTGTTGAAAAAAAACAAGACAAAACAAAACAAAATGACTTCTACCATTAGAAACAAGGGTTTCTTATGTTCCATAATATTACCAAAGCCATGGAAGACAATGAATATTAAATCAATCAGTGAAATCAAAGCTTCTGCACCCTTATCTCCATTGCATACTAATTAATTGTGTTGGCGTCACCAAAATGACCGCCATTTAGACTATAAAGGATTAAGATGTTATTACCAGGTTTTAGGGATAAACACTATGATGATTTATAGCAGAGGATGATACAAATTTGTCCCCCATCAGTGATTTTTTTCATACTATTTATACTGTGGTGGCTATCACTTAAATATTTCTGGGTGTATGATGAACATGTGCAATCAATCATCAGAACTGCTGTATGGTAATATTGAATTTTATATGATTTTTGCATCAAAGTGAAGAAGTGTCTTGATTTACCAGGTACTTAATTCGCTGGATTAGACACAAACAAACAACTCCATGTGGTTATTATATCCATAAAAAGTTTCTTAATTGATTTTCCAAAAAAATTCCCATATTATGACATAGGCTGATACCAATATGACATTATAAAATTGTATATATATATATATATATAGATGGTTTAATACATGTTGTCTACTCCCACCATCTGTCAATTGAATATTATTTCAAGAATTATTATCTAAAACAGAATTTAAAATTTCAGTCATGTAAAACAATATCCCCTCACCTTTTTACTCTCTCTCTAGCAATTAACTCAGAGTCGACATGGTAAACAGCAGCCGCAGCTCTCTTCAATGATTTCCTAGTTAGGGGCATGCATTTATTATTTTGTACTGAGCTGCAACCTCAAATAGCTACTGGCAAGTTTAGCATCACATCGCAGTTATGTATTGAAGGAATACTGCTAAAATATGTTTAGCTTTAGACAAACACACAAGAGCAGCAACAATCAGGATAAAGCTGAAGATGAAAATTGCATAGTCCCTTCTGTCCTATAGTCACTGAGTAATGAGGCTGATAGTTAAAAATAAACTGAAGTTGAGGACAGAAGAAAACAAGTAAAAGAAGATACAAAACAGGTAAGAGAGCAACAAATAAAGGAAATTTAAAGATGTTAGGACTCAAAACATTGTAGTTACTTGGCTCTGATAAATGTTGGTGTCACATGAAAAATGTACTTTTTTGAATAATTTTTATTTGCTCTAACTAAAAGTTCCGGTAGAAATGTTTAGTATCACCCAAGCACTGATCCAGAGGCCTTTCCACACAGCAGTCCAAGGGAGAATGAGAAATCAGCAGTTGTCGACTCTGAGGGCGAGGCTATGCCTTTCCGGTGAACAACTGGATCATTTTATTTAGAACTGATGTCAGAGCTGGTGGTTAAACAGGGATGGGCTGCCTGTATGGTTATACTGGGTGCGTGCACGATACATGAATATGTGTGTACACATGAGTGTGCAGTTGCATTTAAACAGCACATGTGCCGGGGGATGTGGCAGATGTTGCAGAGGCAAGGATTAGTGTGTGTGTGTCTTTAAGTGTGTGCATTAAAAATATCTTTGCCACAGCAGGAAGCCACCGCGGCCAATTACAGTGCAGCATCTGGGCTAGCACACATTTATTAGTTTGTGTGTGTGTGTGTGTGTGTGTAGAGGGGATGGGGAGGTTCAGGCGGAGTTCAGGTTATTTACATCTTAGCATGTAGAGTTTCAGTAAACGGTGCAGAGTGTGTGTTTGTGTGTGTGTGTGTGTGTGAGACAATGATGAGGCTTTGTGTCACTGCAGCAGAATCTAAACACACACCATGAAGACGAAGACAGAACAGGGGAGAGAGAATTAGAGGGATAGAAGAGTAAATACAGAGAAGCAATGAAGACAATGTTGAGAATGGACAAGGCACTTTAAAAAAGGAAGGGGAGAAGGAGAAAACTAAATAAAAACCCTGTCATTTCCAGCAGAGATGTGATACCTCGCTGGTTTTCTCACCACACTCTCAGAAAAAAAGGTTCAGAGTGAACGTACAACCTCAACAACAAAAGGTACAACTCTGCACATTTTAGCCTATTGCATAATTCTTTCTCTAGTCTAAAAAAAATTATCCTACTTGTTTTATTTTCTCTCTTTCAATCAAATCAGTCTGAGATGATTAGTCTGCTGTCTGACTAAAACTGGATGATTGTGAGCCAGTGGTAGGCCTGAGTTCACTTTAATTTCATTTAAATGAAAGCAGTGGAAGTGAAATACTGCAGCATTAGTAAAGTTTATGCCCAAATATTATAACTACTCCACGTTTTCCGTCAAAAAGTCAAAGAAAAATTTTGTTTTCCTATTTTCTTATGCCACATAGTCTAAATGTAGTAGGGAAATTTTGTCCCATGCTAAATTTATTGTAAAGTGTGGACTTACACCTCAAAACACAAAACCTATGGTTAACAATAACACGCATGGGCCAAGTGAAATCTTTGTCCATCTTTATTATTGTTACAATCATCATAAGTTAAATGATCAAAAATCACATACAAGGCCAGGAGAATGATCATGTGTTTGCAATCATGTACAGAAAAAAATCCAAAAGCAGGGAAATAACCATTAATCACCCGTATGCTTCTAAGCCTTTGTGGTATTTTAGGGAATTAACGGAGAAACCCAGTTTTAATTGAGCCGCTGAGACAACAGTTAGTCAATAGTCATAATTACTTTAGAGAATCTAAGAAAGTGGCTACTATTAGGCTAGGTATTATTTAGTGATGAACAGAAAAGACTGCTCTATTAATACTAATTATGACTAGGACTAACGATCATTCTCTGATATCCATTGATATGATCATTCCATACAGTCCTAATAGCTTTATGTTCATTGGTGATGAGAGGATTTTCTGGTATTTAAAGGTTTCCCTCCAACTCACTGGTACATTTTTTAATATTCTCTACATGTTCCTTCAACCTCTAATGAAACCATCAAAGTTTTTGATCATTTTGCAAAACTCCATCAATCTCTACAAATCTTTAAACATGAAAATTTAACTTCACTCAGCCACAAACTCTCATTCATGCAGCACATTCTTAATACCAATTCATTTGGGTGAGTAGCTGAGCACATGCCACAAGTGATTAATGCTAAACTAGACTCTCACATTGTTCTTATCAGGCAAGTGTGGGGACAAATAATGGCACCAGATGATTAGAGCTATAGAAAGACAAGTCATGAAGAGATGCGTTACACTGAGTGGAGCAGGGAAAGAAGGAGAAAGAACGACTGGTAGAGGAAAGATGGAGAGCTATTCAATGAGTAAGAAAAGCTCTCAAATAACTAGTGCAACTCCAATGGACCATGTCATCAATCATTGTTTTCCCGTGTGGCTGAGGAGGGAGTCTGCGCTAATGTGAACAAATCTACAGTGGTTTCCATTATTGATATGCTCCCTATAGAAACTCTGCTGGCTGCATATTCTGGAAAGCACACCTTAGCTAAAAGGTTGCTTAATATGTATTGTATAAGATAGTAGTGTAGGACTCTTAGTGGACTTTATTGGACACCCATAACAAATGTGCGACTTTTTTCGCCCCTATTCAATCTTCAATCAAGTATAAACACAAATACTAGCAGATGTTTGGGTGGGCAAGCAATACCATGTTGAACCAAAATACTGAAATTAATTTACCAGTTCGGGAAAGCCATTGATCATCCACACCACAATATTCCACACAAAAATGTACAAGGATTTTCTGTAAAACCTAAAACTTTCAGAAGGTGGCCACATTCAGTCTCTCAAGAAATAATTAAGAATATACTCTGACATTAGTAAATGACATTGAGATTGTTTTTCCATTTTTAATTAATAGAATGAAAGTGAAATGACCCCAGTCCTGCTGTGATAATTAGCTGTTTGACAGCTCATATAGAAAATCTATTGGTCTCAAAGACTGGTGTCTCTGGGCACAGGCTGCCAGTCTCATATACCGAAATGCCTTGGTTGGCCATTTGTTTTTTATT
Organism: Xiphias gladius; assembly: GCF_016859285.1. Taxonomy (NCBI): domain Eukaryota; kingdom Metazoa; phylum Chordata; class Actinopteri; order Istiophoriformes; family Xiphiidae; genus Xiphias; species Xiphias gladius. The sequence goes on from NC_053421.1 coordinate 9,906,440, forward strand.
GTATTGGCTCAATGTAGCCACTCATCAGCTCAAAAAAGACAAGAAAAGCTGGCCAACTGGTTCAATAATGGAGAAAAGAGAGGACGAGTAATGCAGAGTATGGATTGCTGCAGTGGATATATTGCTGTACAGAGCAGAATGTGCTCAGCGGGGCAGAATCAGTCCATCAAGTACCATAAGATAAAGCAAGTGAAATATCCAGTCACATAAGGCCTGGTCTAGGATATTGACTAAAGTACAAAGCATCTTAATGTGAAGGTTATTGGTCTATTTGTTATCATTTTTTAAAGAGCAGGGAGAACTTGGGGTCCAACCCAATGAATCCCTTATTTCTGAGTTTACTGAAGAATCTTTTTGGCTTCATTGCCATATGAATTTTAGCAATTCATAAGACTGAGTTTATAGTCACCTGGTTATTTCAATGAGCCCTGTCCAATCAGAGTTACAACTGGAATTGCCTACTTGGGAAACCGCTGTCAGAGCCAAGATACACATAATCTCACTGATTAAATGCAAATACAAACTAGAATGGCACTCAGTAGGGCTCAGACCTCTGCTAAAGCCAAATATTGACAAAAATGTCGAAACATGCATTATCCAGCAATGTTAAGGAAACTGATCAAAAATTCCTGGATCTTCCCCTTTAAATGGTTCTACACCAAAATTTAATGGGTTCTTCCCTGACCTATACCCCATCCCTCCATAAAACTTGGTGCAAATGGGTTCAGAACTTTTTGCATCATACTGCGGACGAATAAACAAACAAACAAACAAACAACAGACACTGGTGAAAAACTTAACTGCCTTTGCAAAGGTAATTACATTAGAAACAATTTTTTCATCCTTTTAAAATAAAGGTTATAATTGTTAATAGGTGTATACTTTTGTATACGTTTATTCTCTATTCAGTTCTGATGGAAATAAACCGACATAAGCACTGACATGCACAGTTATAAATGTCCATGCAATGGTCATAGCAGCATGAGACAATGAGTTATCCTCGTTTCTGCTCCAGTGCAGTTGGGCCTCATGCACACCTACTGCTGTAGGGAGTAAGCATTTAGGTAATGAATTAGTGTTGCCTTCTAGATTTTAACAACAACAATATATATAAATAAGTGAGTGAAAACAACAATTTGAACCCACAGTGTAAACAGTTAACCGGCTGTGTGAGTCTTGTAGGAATCAACTTTGCATCTTTTGTCACTACACTCTGCTGTTTCCTCTGGTCAGGTGCATTTTCCATCAATTTGTAACTACTGCCCCCCAGTGGTCAAGGCCACCCACTGCGTCCATAGCTGGTTTTAATTAGGCCACAAATCTTAATGCAGTTGAACTCAACTGAAATTAATTAATGAATCAACAAGGTCTCAGTAGATTTCTTCCTTAAAGAACTCCTCCTCTCAAAAATGTGTTTTGCTCGTGGTTACTCACTTTGTAAAATGATGAATGTGCAGACTTTGACACTATTGAACTGTTTTCACATTCGCCTGCCAAAGGGGAAAGTGTCCCTGCGCTCACCTTAAGTCTGAGTTTAGCAAGTGTTCATATTAGCAGGATTTTGTGACTTCACAACTGGTATGGAGCCAGTTCACACAAGTGCGATCTGGAAAGAAAATGGATAGGTCAATGATGAAGGAGACATCTCTTATTCAGCAGTTAAACATTTGAAATTAACAGCATATTCATAGATACTGGATTTTGTAAGTGTTAGGGAAGAAGTGGGTATGGTTTTATGAATCTTTTACTAGGTAATTGAACTTTTTTGCAGAATAACACAAATTACTACTCAAGGCAGAGTTTTTTTTCATATGTCAAAAACACAAATAGGATATTTAAACTGAGCTCCACTGGTTTCGGTTCATCTCACTGAAACCGGTCAATCTGCAGATTAAAACTGGAGATATGCATTTTAGTGTATTATTGTCATGACAAAGTCACATTATTCTTAATGGTAATGAAGGTGGGTTTTTTTTTTAATGTTCCCCGCTGGTGTCTTCAAGGATGCTTCACCATCCACTATCTTACTTACAAGAGTACGCTGCCATTTCTGATGTAATAAACTTTTTTTTCCAATGATGCCATTCTATTTTAGCAGCTCTCTATCAATTCTTGGATATCAAAGCATATTTAAATGCACCACGAAAATAAATTGTTCATTGTGTTGGATTATCACAAGCAAGACTGAATCTATGCAAACTGATTTTCACAGCACTATTGAAAACAATGACAGCTTGGAATGCAGCATATCAACCTAAATAATCAATAATTGTAGTTGAGGGGCTCAAATATGCAAAACAATAAGTAGCATCACCTTTGGTTCCTCATGCAGATACCACCTCTTCCTCTTGCCTATCAGCATCATTTATCATCAGCAGCAGACTGCTCATAATCAGTGTGTCCTGAAGTAGATTTCACACAGTGCTCCTCTACTTGCATTAAGCTGTAAATAGCCCTGAAGGGACTGTTATCTCCATTTCCTTCCTATTTAGTGTCATCTTTGCATCAGTTCAAATGTGTAATGTAGCATCACGGCTCGTATATAGCTCTTATTACTTGACCAAACAATAAAATAATTTTTAAAAAGCAGTGACAGAAAAATAAATCTTGCACATGATTATCCATCAACCTCTCTGTCTTTTTTTAGTGCCAAATGGGCTCTACAGTGTACATTTATGGCCTTTTTAATTATTCAAAAGAGAGAAGAGTATCTTTTTCTGGACTTAGAGATTTTTTAAATCAAGCAAAATTAGACAGGGCACAACTTAAATATTAGTTCATGTAATTACTGTTAATGTATGAACTTATATACAATATTTATTAGTTAATAGAAGGGTGTCCTTGTTGGATTCGGGGACAGGAACACAACTTCCTCTGCTGCAGAGACAACCTCACGGAAAGCACACAGACCGACTGCGTCAGTCCACCATGGAGAGAGCTGCTGTGGTGTCGGGCTGCAGGGGTCCCTCAGTGCCAGAGTACAACACCTCGACCTCCACGTTGGCCTTCGACCAGCATTTCACCACAAATGCCAAAGGAATTCTCCTCCTGGCTGAAATAGTAAGTTTGAATATGGATTTGAAGTTTTAAGGCCTGTGTTTGAAGACTGTATCATTCAAAAATGCTCAGCAGTTCTGAAACGTCAAAATCACAATAGAGCCAATGACAAGAAGTTACTATGGGAAGATCTGATAATACTTTTAATAACCATTGTCAGGAAGTTACACAAGGAGGGAACACTTACAGTATGTTAAAAGTGCACATGTCCTTACCGGATAATGCCGAAACAAACACACACTTGGAGACGTGAGACAGTTGGATCTGTTTAGTTTGTTTCTAGTCTACAGTATAATCAGGGCGTACAGAAATATATAAAGGCAGATTTTGGGTTAGAAAAAAGCGATTCTTTAAATTACTTTCACCTACTTTACTCTTTTTCTATAAATTGAAGCTCATCTGAGCAATAATAGCATAAATTTATTTTTTTCGTACTCCTCAGACTGTATTCAATAGACTCAAAGAAAAACTAGAAAAACTAGAAAAACTAAAACCTATTTTTCTATGAAAATAGGAAGTTAACCAAAAACACACCAAGCAAATCAACTCTTCCTCCTTTTTCTCCCTCATTGTCTCTCTTCCTTTCCAAAACAGCTGAGGGAAAAAGACGGGACAACCTTTCTCTAAATACAGTCTGGCTGGCTGCCATTCAGAGGCTGGGCACGCCACATTTGGAGGAATCTGACTGTAAACGATTTCAACATGTTTAAATAAGTAGAATGGAATTGCAGACACTCTAAAGCTGTTTATTTTGGAAATTATATAACGCATTGTGAGATCATACTACATATATGATACAGTGATATATTTTATATTATAACTTAAAATTAGGTTCAATTGGTAACATAAAAGAGATGTCATTTTAACCCACCCGGCTCACAGGCATGTTTCACACCAGCAAATGTTTTTTTCCTGTTGTATGAAACACCCACCAGGAATTTTTTGTTGTGAAAAAGGAAGGGTGGGTTTTGAATAGTGTTGGAAGGAAAGAGATTTAGCTGTTCGCCACTACAACACTTTGATGCAGTGGAGAGAGAATGTTGGGTGTAATGACATTTGGAAATTACTCATGGACAAAAAAATAAATAAAACAGAAAGGCCAAAAACAAAACAAAGTTTGTTGGGGTTTTTAGTCTGGTTCATTTGAATTTTCTGTTGGCAACCCTAATCATCAACTACCTCCAAATGTTACATTTCACATCCCATATCTATTTCCTTTTCATGACTTTAAAAGATTAGTATATCTTAGAGAGAACAATTGAGCCAAATATGTTCTCCACTTGTTTCAGCCAGTGGAAAAATGAACCAAAAAACCTGTTGTACCTAATTTTCTCTTCTCTCGCCTTGTTTCTAGTGTTATCTTCCCGCTTTCACTTTGTTTCTCAACAAGCTTTATTTACAGTGTGACAATGTAATCTCGTAATAGCAAACTCAGGCGTGAACACTGAAGTAAATCAATCTCCTCTTCTTTCCTCTCCTCCAGGTGTGTGGTATGTTGGTGTGGATTCTGGTTGGAGGAACAGAATATTTTCATCTGTCTGCTCTTTGCTGGGTGATGTTTGTTGCCATCTTGTGCTGGGTTCTGACCCTTTGCCTGTTTATAATTTACCTCACTGGAGCTCACAATAGGATACCACAGGTCCCCTGGACTACACTGGTAACGTGCATACAAATAGACACACACACACACACACACACACACACACACACACACACACACACACACACACACACACACACACGTTTGTACTTCTATCTAGGACACTCGTTGACACAATGCACTGCCTTGCCTCTTACCCCATGGTTAACTCTCACCCTTAGCCTAACCCGAATTTTAACCTAAAACCTAAAACCAAGACCTAACCCCAAAATAGCCCTTTGAAGGTGTTTCAGACACACCTTCAAAGAGGAAAATTTCCTCACCTTACAAAAATGTCATGACCCCCAAGGTCTAAAACTGACAGTGATTCCCGCAAAGGCAGCCATACAAGTACACACACATGCACTGGTTCACTTCTTCACTCAGAATAGTCTGACTGCTCAACCCTGTCTGCTTTAAATTAGGTTTATATACAACTAACTTGCAACAGAAAATACATTTTGTAGGAAACATAGTTGTGACTGGATTAGGTCTTCTATTAACATAATGTTTTTAATACACGTATTTGAACTTGTCAGTAAAATGTTCACAGACACCATGGGTTTTCCACCCAAATATCCGACCTGGCAGTCCATTATCCATTTATAGTGACTACAGTATTATTAAACTTTTTTACGGTTATGTTTAGACACGCACAGAACTTGGTTAAGGTTAGTGACAGAATGTGGTCTGGTTAAATACGGAAAAAGTTCACAGTGACACAAAATGTTTATTTGCATAAAACCACGACCTTTCCCTATATTGCCTCTAAATGTAAACCAGCCAGTGATTACACTACCACCACAACGTAAATGGGGAAACAGTTTAGTATATGAACGTAATTTCTAGAGGACAGGGTTGCACTGCTTTGTCTTTTTATCTGTAATTCACTGTTTGTGTCTGTGTCTCCTCTAGTCACTTGGTTTGAACTGCAGTGCTGCAGCTCTCTATCTGCTGACAGCAGTAGTAGAGGCTGTGTCAGTCAACCAGGCCATTAGGGGGCGACACAACTATAACTGCTGGGCAGCATCTGCAGTAAGAGAACTCCTGTTAATACTTAGCTAATGTTTATCCAAAAAGGACGTTGTTGTTATTATCCATGTATGTGATTTCATCACAGAAGTTTGTATGTTTACATTACACACAACAAGACAAGAGCAGCCCAGTGCTGGAAAATCAACTGATGTGCAGACTTCTTCCATGAAGTTAAAAAAAAAAAAAAGAGATGGAAAATGACAAAAACCACACATGCCGAGTTATTGTGCAGAGCTACCATGAAGGACATCAAGGTAATCTCCTCAATATTGTTTTTAGGAATGAGGAGATTTTACACTTGGGGGGGGGGGGTTTAAGGCTTGTTCGCAGAGATTTTACACATTACCTTGAGAGACACACAAGAGACAGATTTTGAAAAACTGTCAAAGCAACATAGGCCGAGGTACAGCACTCTGACTTTGAGTCTCTTGTATAGGTGTCGCTCCAAAAACACTGGATCCTGCATTTCATTTATTGTTGATTTCACTACTGATGACATCGCCAGGGGTTATTTTTTCAGACTTAAGACAGCTCCATTCAGAGCCACAGAGGACATTATAAACTCTTTTCACAGGCTGAGTATTCCTCCTTGTGATGAATTTTGAAGGGGGAAGGGTTGTGCTGGTGTGGAATTCTGTCACTTTTATGTTTGTTCGCATTTTGATCCCTATTTTCCCGTGTTCTTTTTTTCCTCACCTCTTCTCCACCTTTCCCTCTTTCAGTTCTTTGCTTTTTTGACCACGCTGTGCTATTCAGGAAGCAGTTACCTGAGCTACCGTGCCTGGAAAACCACAGAAGAAGAGCCATAGTCTCAAAGGCTCCCGTTTTATGGCAACATTGTTTGCAAGAGGAAAAAAAAGTCTAAATCATACCTTTCGCAAAATGTTGTATGTCGCATGCAACAGAATTTCATAAGGATCAGACTGAGCATTTCTCCAACCATTAACATATGCAGAAATAAAAATCATGTAGTCTTCTGAACAATCTCTTGTCATCCTTATAGTTGGAATTCCTCAAAATACATGTGATTTTGATTAAAAGTGCGATACATTACTGTTTTGTTTCCTTAAGTGAAGCAGATGTGCAAAATGCTTTTAATTAATGTTCCTTTATTTGATACCAAATACCAAAAGTGGTATGATATTACCCTGTGCACATTTTTTAGCACATATTGGAAACACATATGTTGGTTGACCACTGACAGTTTTCGATTATTAAACAATAGTAGATCGTTACTCAGTTTTTCACTAGGTCATTATGTGCTTATGCAGTGCTGTTGCCTTGATTAATGAAGACCACTCCCCAGTGAGCTGCCAGTGAAGTAATCCCATTGCCATTATAGCGGCCACTCAGTGTTATGAGCTCTGCATCCGCGTGGATCGGGTAGAAGTTAAAGGAGCTCTGCAACACAGCATCAAATGTTAATTCATGACCAGGAGTACTGGTATTAATAATTGTAACAAACAGAAAGGGTAGAAGACCTGTGAAGGCTGTCCGACAATCAGAGAGCGCCCTCTGGAGGTCACAAATATCAGCTGATAGATGTAGTTGGTGTGGTATTTACCAGAGACCTGAAACGTGCAAGACAATATGAGCACATTAAGACAGTTAGTGGAGGTAGTTAGTCCTCAGTAAGTAAGCAAATGATGTACACTAGTCATTTCAATGAAAAATGCTACTACTAATATTTAGATGATTAGAGATATAAATGTAATTTAAATGTTTACATTGCCAAAATTAGGCTTGGAACAATACCAAACTAGTATTTTGGTATCAATGAAATTCTGACCTGAAAAATAACCTCTCCATCAAACAGGTCCAGTTCGTGCGCATGGCCATTTGTGCGTCCAAGCCTTTGAGACCAAATGTAATCATAACGCAGCTGGATACTGCAAGGGCAGACACGAGAGAGAGGGGATACAACACTGTTAAACACAGAAGATGATATATGATAATGTAAAAAGACTGAACATTAGGTACAGGCATAATGCAGCCAGATATAGTAATGAATTAAACAAGAACAGGTAGACAATAGATAAAATGCTGATAAAGCAGTAGTACACACTGAAACTACTTAAGCAATAAGTTACTGTATGAAAATTATTGAAGAAGAGGGTAGCTGAATCTTATGTTTCTCTTAAAAAGAAAAGCACCTCCCAGTTTTATTAAAACTTTCAATGGACCCTCCCTTTCACTTCACCTCACCAGTAACATCATCAAATAATATAACAGCCCGGACTTGGTACATCTTGTTTAATCATAAAAACTTAATGCGCATAAAGAATTTAAAGTTTTGTACCATTATAATGTAGTATGTTAATTAAACAAAAATGTTCACAATAGAGAGAGAAAAATCCTCCTCCCCCCTTTTTGACCCCTCTCCCCACTAATAATTTCCATACAGTCCCTAACACATTTGGACAAGAAGGAGCAAAAACTGACCCAGTGATGTAGGAATTGTTTATCTCCCAGACCCTAACACCTGTGATCCTTCCCTGTCCATCTGAGGAGAAGGAAGTGCCACTACCACCTCCAACTGCACGAGAGTAGGAGTAGTACACCAAGGCAGCTTGAGAAGGGAAAAAAGTTGTTATTATGTGAACGACAAGAGGAATCTACTACCCTTGACTCAACCACCCATATACAAAGATCTTAGAAGCTACGACAGGCGTTTGTGTGAAAAGCAGAAAAATGGTGAAAAAAGACCTCAACAGTCGAGTTAACTTCTTACGTTTTGCCAGGCAGCTGGCACAGAGCACAGCAATGAACAGGAAGGAAAACATTCTGGCGTGTGAGGAAATCCAGAGACAACCCTGTAATTAGAGACCAGCTGATCATCTATAAACATTTTTTTAAACTTCAAAGCAATCTGATGATTTCTTTTTAATAATAATTCTTTTTTCATGGAAATTGAAATAATTGGGTTCTGTAGCTGCAATAAGATGCTATGAGAGTTGGTCCAATGAAAAAAGGTTAACAACCCTGATGTTCAAACTCACCTTTTGAAACGAGCTTGAGAAGCCTGAGCAAAGGCTGAGCACACACTGTGACACTGGCACTTTTATATCTATACCTCCCTCCCTCACCACACACACACACACACACACACACACACACACACACACACACACACACACACACACACACAAACATTGAAACATTCCTACTGGACAGCTTCTGACATCTGAACAAAAGCACAAGTACATCATTAAGTTCAACAAAATACTTTTGACCGGACTTATGGGAGAGGAACTCTGACTCAAACAACTTCGATAACTCCATGATTCTGTCTCTTATAATTTAACACCCCATCAACTTAAAATGAGCAGCTGTAACTTCCCGATAAATTAATAGTTTGCATCTAAGATCTGTGTAACGTTATGGGTCTGAGTCACTAAAACAGAATTTTGAAAGTTTATTCTTGACCTTGAAAATGTAGGCTCACTTCAAGGGGCCAATTAGCAGCCGTTCTGTAGCTGGTGAGGTTGTTTCGTCAACAGAATTACAATTTTTCTTGGTGTTGGCACCGTAAATGGTTCGCTATAAAAATACAACTTTATAAAAACAAACAAACAAAACAACTAAGACAACAGAATTAAGGATGTTCCTTTGTTTATCACAGTTTTGCTTAATGGGTTATTATTGGATAAACAAACCAGTGAATAGCAATAAATCTGCTCAGTTACAAGTTTCTGTCGGAAAGATTTTTTTGAATGACCTTTCACCTACATGTATGACACAGTCCTTCATGTCATGTCATTTAAATACATTCAAATGTTTCTCAGTAATTAAAATGTTTGTCAAACCAGGAATTAATCTGCAAATAATAGAATTCACTCAAGAGGAAGCTCAAGTTTAATTTGAAATCATTCTCCTGATGGAACTAGAAATGACGTGAACACATGGGACATTAAACCAGGAAATAACATGAGAGGAGAGTCCCACAGCATTTTTTTCAACTGGTTTTACTGCAACAACCATTCCCATTGCATAAATATATCATGTCACTACATGTCATTACTCACATGGAACGTAGCTCAGTACAAAACTTCCTGCTTTTTGAACTTGGTCATGAGCATGTTCATGAAACATGAAAAAGACATAGAGATAGAGAGAGAGAGTAAAACAAGTTTCAGTCATCATCACTATGTTTTTCAAATTGAGATAAAAAATTGAGATAAAACTTTATTCTTCCTGAAAGAAACTTCTTTGCCCAAGATGTTTGATATGTATAGTAAGAGAAATTGTATAAATACACTATTTATATACACAATATACATTGAAAAAAAATCTTTAAAAAAAAGTGAATGCAGAACAAAAAACAAATAAAGGAAGGTGCAAAGTACAAGTTAAGGTGCAATGCCTTAGCGAAATTGCTAGGTATCAATGTTCGAAATTAGAGCAAGTAATTCACTGTAAGAATCAGCATTGATGTATTACTGTGTGAAAAATTAAAGTAATGGTGTTTTATGATGAATCAGTTTCCTTCTGCACTAGACTTCGTTGTGAGCACATCAGAAAATAATGAAATCTACAAAAAAGTCACCTGCAAGGTCAGTTTACTGTCTTAAATGGAGTGCTGACCTTTTTCGTTGTTTTATTCCTTTGTTTTGTATTATAAACCATTTTTTGATTGTTTCTGTACAGCATAATCAAATTACACCTTGTCTACCATTATCTGGTATCATTCTTATTTTTGTTTTTCGTGATTGTTGATGATTGATGTCTTTTATGCTATGGAACAAAGCGTGGAAATAGTCCTGACCGCAAAAATATCTGGGCTCAGACATGAGAGAATGCGGCATTTCTTGTTGTGTTATGCGCATTCTTGTGTTAGAGATCAGCACACGCGGTGATCTCCAATTGAAATGAAGCCAGTGCTGTCAAAGCGTCTGTTAACAAATAGCAGCTCACTGCCATGGGCTGCAAAATGAAGAGCTGACCTACGGAAGTGGCTGGCGTCCAATCACGAAACCATGAAAAACCCTTTTTTGGTCACAAATCCACAAGTACATGACCAGCAGGAGAGAATCGGAGGAAAAGTTAAAAGGCCATTTTAAATGGTCCAAAGACAAAACTGAAACAGAAAAGAAATTTCTAGTCCATCTATTTCTTTATCTGTCATAAAGAGCACCTGTCACACAGCTGAAGAGGGAAAAAACTGATTAAATCCCTCAGATGAGACGAGTTCATCTGCAGTTTGTATCTAGTTGATGGAGTGAATCTTCCTGGACACCTGAACAACAGCCTCTTATTTAGATATTACAATGCCAAAACTGGAGCGTGTCTGTGTGTGTGTGTGTGTGTGTGTGTGTGTGTGTGTGTGTGTGTGTGTGTGTGTGTGTGTGTGTCTGTGTGTGTGTGGTTTGAAAACCAGGAGTCCACTATACTTTTTGGGTCCGATAGCTTTGTGGGGCCCAAAATGCTGGACCCCACAAATTTAAATGGCTCTTTGAGGGTCAAGACTTGGTTTTAGGGTTCAGATTAGAATGAAATTCAGGTTAGGATTGGGGTTAGGGTTGGGGTTAGGCATTCAGTTGGTGATGGTTAAGGTTAGGGTAAGGGACTGGGAATGCATTATGTCAGGGATGGGTCCCCACGAATATAGTAAAACAAGGATGTGTGTTCGTGCATGTGTGTGGTCCCAGTATTACTCATGTTGTGGGGACCTAAATCTGTTTACACAGTCATATTATGGCGACTCGTCTTCCTTATGGGGACAAAGAGCAAGTCTCCATTACGTAGATCATAAATCGTAAACCTGTCTTTCCTGGAGAGCAGCCTGACAGTGTCAGTGTGAAAGCCACCGGTGTCAAGTCATTTGCCACGCTGGCCTGCAAACACTGGACAAACCTGCATGAGGAAGTAAAGCTAGGACTTCTTTTGAATCACTGCCCTCAGAGCTTGATGAAGGGAGTTTTTCCATTAGGCAGTGCCAAAACCTTTACCAGCTGCTGGAAAGAAGCTGTATGACTTTCCCAAAGGCTGACAGAAAAAGAGAGAGAAACAGAGAAAAAGAGAAAGAGAGAAAATTAAGATCGAAGCCAAACAAAGGTTTTATACAAGGATATGGACATTGGGTAGGATAAATATGATATATGATATGATATTATATGAATTAGGAGGATACATCATGTACATTAACTCTATCCGGCGCATTTTTCAGATGAAGTTAGCCTTTTTTGGCAGAAAAACAAAAACATCTGTAAATGCAGAAACAACCAGCACAGTCACACACAGAGGTGGCAATACCAAGTTGAAAGGCTAGAAACGCATTTCTAAATTAATATCGAGGAAGTCAAAGAATGTACAGTAGTGTCCTTTGATAATACTATTACCAACACTGCTATGCCAACAGCATGTTTACAACATAACTGAATTGCTTCATTCTCGAGTTAGCACTGTAAGTTTAAAACCGAATTACAGAATATTTCCACTATGTAGAAATTCTCATGTTGTGTTATACAAATACATTTTTAAATGCACCTTTATACGGTGTCTTGATGTGAGTGCAGAGGCGCATTCACTTGCATTAAAAATGTTACTCAGAAACAGTACAATCAAACTTAAGATACAAGAAATAAATTCTGATTATATCTTGTTCTCTTTTGATGTGCGCTGCATCAATATCTTCAATAGCGTGGTACTTCCCATTCAACAGCACTCCTTCCAGCAGAGATCCAGTACCACAGATTAACAACAAGAAAGTATTTTTAATACACAGGAAAGTATTTTTAAACTTGGCAATGAACTTGGATGCAAATTCTAATCCTGTGTTTCAAGGATGGGGCCAAAAAAAAAAAAAAGTTAGTTCTGGGGAAGCAGAGATGAGGCTTTCCAAACCGTGGGCCCTCACTGTGAGTGGATTCCTGTAAGCGAGAGAATTAGTGTTGGAAATTGGGTGAACTGGACTTTGCCAGGACAGCTGAAGGCCAAACACACACACACACACACACACACACACACACACACACACACACACACACACACACACACACACACACACACACACACACACACACATAGTGCTTCTACATAAGTGATCCAGTGATAGATAATAGCTGTCAGAATTGTTTCTCTTGACTTATGAGGACGGCCAGCTCTAGGGAGAGTCCTGGTTGTTCTACACTTCTTCCAGTGAAGAATTATGGAGGCCACTGGGCTCTTGGGAGCAAAGTGCTCTTGTAGCCTTCCCCAGATCTGCGCCTCTACACAATCCTGTCTCTGAGCTCTGCAGACAGATCCTTCGGCCTCATGGCTTAGTTTTTGCTCTGATATGCATTGTCAACCGTGAGACCCTATATAAACAGGTGTGTGCCTTTCCAAATCATGTCCAGTCAATTGAATTTACCACAGGTGGACTCCAATCAAGGTGCAGAAACGTCTCAAAGATGATCAAGAGAAATTTCAAGAGTCACAACAAAGGGTCTGAATACTTATGTCAATGTGATATTTCAGTTTTTTACTTTTAATAAATCTGCAAATTTTCTAAATTTCTGTTTTCGCTTTGTCATTATGGGGTGCTGAATGTGGATTTATGAGGGAAAAAATAAGATTTTAGCATAAGGCTGCAATATAACAAAATGTGAAAAAATTGAATGGGTCTGAATATTTTCCAATTGCATATATACTGTCTACATGTATGTTTAAATGGGACCACTTTCCGGTGTGGCGTTACAATAGTTGTAATAGAATGAATGTAAGAGACATTTAAGTGAAGATCAATACTTAGGTTCACTTCTTGGTTGTGATGACTGGGGAAACATGTTTAAATCTTGCATTTCATCTGTAGGGACTCACTTTCAATATGGGAGTTAACCAATGTAGAGTGGTCAGGTGGAGGACATGGGTGCTACTGGGGCCAGGTGTCTCATGGGCAAACTAGGCAAATGCCATGGGGCTCTGCAAAGCTGTTGTTGATCAACTTTTTTCACATTATCATCTGTATAACTCTATGCAGTTTATTACAGCTATACATGCTGGTATCATTTTTTTCATTTTATTTCCCTGATTTGTAAAAGTGTACAAATCATGGGCAGTTCAGATAGAACCACAAACATTTAATAAAACCTTGTATATTACACCACTTCAAACCAGTAAGGTCACATTCAATTGACTGAATGTGATTCTTGTATTTAAATGAACTAAAACATTTAAGTTTCTGAAAAATAACCTCAACTTGTAACTTTACTCTGAAGAGTCATATTGGCTGTAACCTCAAGAATAACTTGACACACGGAGACTATGCTTTTCATAAACACGAGATGTTGCAGTAAGTCACATGGTCCTCACGAATTTGTTTTTCAAAGATGCCAGGAAAGGCCAGGGTATGTTCAAAAAGAACCAGCAATTTGAAAGGCAAAATTGTTTATACCTATTCTGAAGGGCCACAAGGCGGGGTGAAAAGCCAGCCATCATAGAGTGAAGCGAGACGCAAAAATTGTTTAAGTGTGGGAATTGGCCACAAGTGACAAGAATGAAAAAAGAGAGCTAAAGAGAGACGTTCAAACCCTAGCACCTTCTCACCTCCACACACCTGGCCAATCAAATGGGTGTAGATGAGTTATTGGATGCGGCACCCCTGAATTCCGACATTGGAAAGGTGTAGGGGGATGGGGCCTTCAGAAGAATTTATTTAATATGTGTGATGGCTGTACAGTTAAGTGGAGATAAAATGAAAATTTGAGAACATTTATTTGAAGTGTGACAGTGACATAAGCTTTACAGTTGAATTAGGATTTGGGAAACTGCTTAACACCACTTATTTGCACTGATCACCTGCACAGAATATACCCATTATTATGTTTGTTTCATTTTCAAGAATGATAAAAGGTGGTGAGTGTCCTACTTCGCTCGCTGTGTCATGTCAGGCCTCACCTCCCCAGCAGATGTCCTCATTGAGCTTTCAAAGATCATCTGACTTCCACACACAGCTATTCATCCTCTTATGTGCCGTGCAGTATACAATATATTACACTAGAGAGCAGTTTTACTCTTTTGTTTTGTCATCCAAGTACTTTTCACTATTGTTAACCATCAGCCTTAAGCCTGTCTAAGTTAGGAAAGTCTTTTTACCTAAACCTCAAACTGACTAAAGGATCTGCTTTCGAGTCTAAATCTAGGCCACCACAACTATGACAGGAACATGTCATTTTCCAAGAAAATTAAATCATCTAATTAGTTTTTTTGAATATGATTAACTTAACGGCAAGTATGAATAGGATGAAAGATAACTTTGCATATGGGCGTATACATATTATCTGAAGACGGACCTAAAATTGTGAAGCTATGCTTTAAGGTACACACAGATTTGAACAGTAATTAAAGATAAATTCAAAATCCCTGTGGCCAGTTACAACATTACTTCAAGTGCTATCTATGATGCAGTTCCTCAAATACTACTTTATTTAACCTATGGAATGCCTTTATTGAGCCAAACATTCAAATTCTAGACGCCATGTTTTTAATGGCAACATCTGCCATTATTATGGGTAATTCTTAATGTCTTATGGGTTGCATATTCCCATAATTCAACTTGAATAGTGGTCCTTTTTCACAGCAGGCATTCTGATTTGTCATGGTAGAAATACTCAAATGTTAGAGTAAGTCACGACAACTGGAAACCAGCCATCATTGATTTCATTATTTACACCTGTGATTTTCCTGTCAAAACTCTGAAAAAGGTCTGTTAGCTGTTATATCATTTTCCAAACAAAAAAAGTTCTTTTTACAGATGTTTTCTTAAGAAATGCTAAAGAATTCTTAAAAATTCTTAAGTGACATCTCATGGGGGAAAACTGTTGCTTTTGCAACCTACCGCTGTACCTTAGATGTTTTTCCTTATAAAACCAGCACGTATTAAATAGTTTTGTGATATATACAGTATAAAACCTATATCATTGAATAGAGCTTGATGGTTATGTTTATTTATTAAAATAGATATACATCACCATATCATGTACATCTTATATGAACTTTATTCAGTTTTTTGTTTATTCATGAAAATGTAGTGCATTAATTGCAAATGAATGTTTAAATTCTAGCAACACTCTTAACTAGCACCATAACAACTTTTTAAATAATCACATTAGCAAACCTGTGGATACGACCCGAACGTGTTGGTCAGTTATGAAGCAGCGTCTGTCTTTTAATCTGCGTGTTTCTGTGAGTAAAGTGAGAAATGAGCATGGGTTTCACCAAATGAGAAAAATGCAAGCAATAGCATCATTTGATAGACAATCTCCATTTGGTAAATGCTCATGTCTTTCACAATCCACAACCCCCAGTTTGTAACCCAGAATTTCAAATTTTGTAATTTGTTGTCTCTAAGCCCAAGATGATATTACTTACAGAAAGTGATGTCAATTTGGTAACTTACAGCTTCACTGAAAAAGATTGGTTAACCTTTTGTCAGATGAAATATCACATTCTGTGTAGACAGACATCTTTATTAAAATACAGAGATACCGTATGGTTAAATTTACAGTCTCCTGAAGAGATTCTGTGCAGAGCTGAAACCTGAGAAAGAATGACCCAGCTTGACCTGCACTGCAAGATCAGTAGATCAGCATGATGTAACCATAACGACACTGTTTCTTAATTAATTTTATATAAAATAATATTCCTCTGATAAGCATTTTCTGACTTTAAACTGAGAACAAGCACTAGCATGCAGGTTGGGGGAATAAACTTCCCCAGAACTTAACTTGGACCATCGTTCCACCAGTGGAAATACAGGAAGGGGACCTGAGTTCCTCAAATGGTACCTGCTCCCCGGAGAAATTTCCTGCAGAGGAAGTGCATCCATTGGCTTTCAGATTCCAGTCCCCTCCTACTCTTTTTCCAAACAAATGACAACATACCCAACTCCCTCCCATCAAAAGGAAAAAGGAAAAATATTCCACTTTCGTTGACACCCGAATGAAACCCATAGAGCCACCTTGAGAGTAAGACTAAAAATAAGAGTTACAAAAGGGCTTCTTGCTGATATTTGTCCATTGTTAAGATTGGATATTAAAAACCACGATTTGTCATGGAGGCCTCAAACTGACAATATTCTGTGGTTCAGATAGAAATAAATGTTACACCTTATTAATTGTATTGATATTTGTTTCCTGGCTTCTGCTGCATTGACTTGGTAACTTACAGTAGAAAGAAAAAGAGAATTGCTTTGTTACTTTATGTGAAAGAGTTTTATATAAATCTCGATGACATGTAACAACTTAAACTCATTGCAGTATTTTACGACTGTGCTATTTATCTATAGAAAGATCTTTCTAGTTTTATGGCAGTCCAATTCATAAAAGACTGCACAGCTACAGCATAATGGACAGGGAGCATAATGCTGACATCGGCCGTTGCTATGTAAAGCCCAGTCTGGTCTAAAGTGCAGAAGTGACTGTCGTTCAGTTTGCTGAGAGTCAGGCTGGTTTTGGCAGGCCACCAGAGTAAGTTAATCTGACATGTTGACAAAGGTACAACATACTTTCTTAAAAACCTTGATTTTAATACAGACAGCTGTCAGAATTATGAGCTCAGAGGTTATGACAGAGACGGGTGTTATTAGTCTTGCTGTGACAGTTCTTGGAGACAGATATGGCTCTCTACAGAAAATGAAAAGTGCGTGTGAGTCTACAACCATAACATGGCTGCATATTAAAGCAGGCATTATGCATGTGATGATGTGATTTCTTGTCTTGTCTAAGCAAACTATATGAACAAAAATATAAACCTCCTCAAACTAAGCCACATACTGCCTTCAAACTATGTCCATGACATATTTGCAAGACCAAGACTCTACGGCCAATTAAGCGGCTCTGTGAGACTGTGGTTAGGTATAACGATGCTTTCAGCTAAATGCTAACATACGTACAATGCCAATGCTAACATGCTGATATTTAGCAGGTAATGTTTACCATGTTCACTATTTAGTTTAGTTAGCATACTAACATTTGGTAATTACCACTAAACACCGAGTTGAGCTGAGGCCGATGGGGATGTCTTTAATTTTGCAGGCATGTGGTGATAAAAGAAAATATATGACAAATTAAAAATTTGACCTCTTGGTGGATCTAAACGAAAATGTAAGGGATCATCAAAGACTGCCAGGGCTTAGTAAAACAAGTAGAACTCAAATGCATGCCCCAGAGACACAGGTAGAAGATTAAACTGTTCACCTTTCCTGGAAGATTAACATTGCAAACAGAAGCACAAAGGGGAACAGTTTAACACAAGCAAAAAGGGGAAACGGCAAGAGGCAAACTCTGTGGGCAGGCTGGAGTCGATAACAGGTAAGCAGGAACACCATGGATACCTGTCCCAAATTTCATGACAGTCCACCAAATGGCTGTCGAGATATTTCACTGAAAACCACAGATGTCAACTTCATGGTGGTGCTATAGGATTGTGAAAGTCAGTAGAATTCATCATCTGGGGACGATGACTATTAGATGAGTTACAAAAGGGGTTTCTTGCCGAGTTTAGACATTTGTTAAGATTATGTATTATTCATCATCTCAGTAAATGTAAATAATGATTGGTCATGGAGGCCTCAATCAAGAGAAATGCATGAAATCACTAGTAAATTAAGTTATGTCAGCTGTAGGTCACATTCTTTCTCCTATTTAACCTTTTCAAATGATGATAACACATTTCAGTATAATTGCCAATGGAAGGACTCTATGTATTTTTTTTTTTTTTTAATTTTAAAAGCAGATACAATTACAACTTATGTATTTCCTTAGTTAAACCCTCTGTTTATCTTGTACCCATTCAACTTTCCTTTGAAGCAAAACCCCAGATGCAGAGGAAGTTCTGTTTTGGCTTCCTCTTGAAAATGTGCTCACTTGCGGTCTTTCTTAAATTTTGTGTCACAGCTCTGTATGTCGGTCAATAGGTACCTTACTCTCTCTGAAACATCACTGATTAACGCTTACTGACACAGAAGTATGGGAGCTATTACACAGTCAGGCAGGCATAAAACAGGCATAAACCTGTCCTTTACTACCTGCTGCTACACATGTTACATCAGTGTGTCACTAAATGGCATTTAAAGTTAAATGTCTCTGGGAACAGAGTGCTAGGTAAGCAGTTTGCCTCAGGGGGTTGCAACTGGGTGAGAGAGAAGGAGAAGGTATAGAGAGTAAGACATGAAGAGAGAGAAAGAATATTGGCCCCATATACTGTATAGCCCTGTAGGTATACAATTTCCAGGTATGGCATTTACTTTATGCTAACGCTTTTTATTGCTACTGCATGCACGCACGCGCACATACGCACAAGCACACACAAGCTCTGAGATTTGGCCTCAAAGTGTCAAGGCAGTGCTGTATCCAGTCCGAACCAGTTCTGCAAGCTCTGAGATTTGGCCTCTCAGCATGCAGGTGAAAAAATAACAAAAGCATAACTGCATTAACCAGCTTATGTGCACTTGTACTTCCCAGCGACCTGCCACTGGGAAAAGTCTATGACTACACACAACCAAATAGAAAAAGATAAGGACAGCTTCGAACGAAAGGAGGAAGACAAATAATGGAAACACTGATCAACACATAATTTGGATATCAAGAACTGAACAAGTTAGAGCTATCCTTAGACTCAAAGACAGCTTGAGTCGTCCTTAAATCTTAAAGTGGTTTACTACCACTCTTTATTTCAAAACTGCCCTTTTTACACTGATAAAAGCAAAGCCACTATATTGCTGGACAAACGGGGATGAATATTGCTTTTTAAACTTTGCATTCTACAACTTCAACTAAATGTACAATCATGAGATTGAGATCGAGGCCAACAGAAATCTGTCTGAAGCATTAGGTTTTTTTTAGCACAATATATAATCATACTGAAAAAATAGCAATGAAGAATATAGAGTGAAAAGAGTGATTTTAACTGATTGTATTTTTTTGGTTGATCCATCTGAATCATCTTAGTTAAGATTACAGTTTTGTACATTTGGATATTCACATGTAAACCTGATCTAGCGGGTCACCCAAGCTGATACACTTTCACCTGTAACCTTCCTGTGAACTGTGGCCATGCTCTCTGAATTGATTGACAAATGTTCAGTCCTGTTCTATTATCGTTTAGACACGTACGCTGTTGACTTGCATGCATTTAAACCCACACACAACTAGATGAGGATGTCTTACACGTACATATACTTTCATAAACAAAAATGTAAGCAGGCATGGCCAGGCAACACACACACACACACACACACACACACATCCTGTGCCTACCCACATATATACACTTCATGTGTTTTAGTAATAACCCCTAATGGACTTTTGGATCGCTGAAAATCAATGGGTTCAACATGTGGTCATGTTGCTTAAATGACTTCTGCACCACTTCATTTTAGCTTCATACTGACTTGCAGTAAAGATGGATATTTATATAATCAAATATGATTAAATCAAAAGCTCAAAAATAAAATCTTTTGGATTATGTTAACAATTCTGTAAAAATAAATGGTTGCACACACAATAATAAAAGAAACAAAGCTACTATTATTCATTGTACTTTTCTGTCATGGTATTACTGAATGTTATAAAGATATATTTTGTGATTATTATACCAATCGGATTAATTTTTTTTGCAAAAATTGTTAGCATCCATGTTTACCTGCCAGTGTTCACCTTTTTCACTGCCATTGCTGGCACATTGCTGCACTGCTTTGCATGTCACCAACTGATAATGACATTAGTGTATCACGTCACACCTGCTTGAATGCAGGACCCAGTTGTAAAATCATTGCACCACAGCACTACTTGTAGTCAAAAACTCCACAAAGCACCTTAAAGTCTTTACACATGAACCCTTTGACTAATTCTCAAAAGCTTTCCAACCAAACCACAATGTTCATCAATTTTGGTTTGGTGAAATGAAAAACAAAATGAAAAACAAGACTAGGTCAGAATCTAACTTGTGGCCAAAGCACCCCTTATCTGTTTGCTTCTGTCTTACTCTCTGTGCTCAAATGTACAGTATTTTAATGCAGCCAAATTCCCAATAAAGCTGTTCTCATTTACATGTTTTTCTGTTTTCTGTTAGACAAAGGAACAAGTATGAAAGACTACATGTTAACCAGAAATCACTTTCAAGCCATTTTCAAGCTGCTGCTCTGTACTGCTAAAATCCTGAATTTATAACCGTGAAGTCGTCTGACAAAATCACCATGCTCATAAGTTAAAGACAACAGCTATGCTATGGTTTCTGCTATATTTACTTGTAAAATGATCACTCAGAGAGAAAGTTAGAAGCTCATTCACGTCTGTGTCAGCTGCCGTGCAGTCAGTTCAATTGAGAGGTGTATCTGCGGAGGGAAAGAATGACCTCGAGCTTGCAGGGCAATACTGGCGACTCTTTTGCGGAAAGTAGCTAAGGTTTGACCAAAAAGTGGCCAGGTGCTTTTGTGAGGAAGACTCGCTAAAAGGTCTGAAAAGTCGCTAAATGTAGCGACAAAGGCTCAAAGTTGGCAACACTGCCTGAAATTGCTCCCCTGATGATGCAATAGAAACTGTTTTCACCAAATTATTTTGAAAGACCATCAACCAATGGTGTAACTTTATCACGCACTCAGTCAGTCAGTCAGTCAGTCACAAACATTCCCGTTTTTAGGGCTGGCCCCACTGTTGGGATTAAGCCAAAAAGAAGCTTGATGTTGGTCATGTTGTATCATGTTGTCAACTTCTACCACCTACTTGCTTAGCATGTTGTGGGATAGTTATTTTTTCTCCTACAACACAAGATGCATTCAACAAGCCAAATACAATTAGTTATTTAGACAAATGGTGTGCTCGCTGTTTAAATTCAGTGTTTCTTGCTTTCTAGGTGACTCACTAAGTTCTAGAGACTAATCTAATTTTCCACAGCAATAAATATAAAGTATTGAGGTAAATATGTAATACTTAAGGCCATTTTGGAGCTTTAGTATTACCTAAGTTAGCCATTGTGTCATTTTATACAGTTACCAATAGCCAGTTTCATTTGATTAGGTGTGAAACTGAGGTTAGTAATCGTAAATGTCATGAAATCTAAATGATTACTTTGTAAATACCTCTAAAATTTGTCAAAAACATTATAAATATGTTTTTATGTTAAATGTTTTTGGTAAGAAGATGGTCTTGCAGAAGTACACAGGGACTCATGAGGCATCTTAACACACTAAAACAATGGCATCAGTCTGTGGATTTATTTACCACTTATGGTCACCTTGGCTATAGATGTCTGAAAAGCCACCATGCTCTTTCAGTTTACACATGTACCACTGTTAGTTGCAGAGGCACACTTACTGGCAACACTAGGTTTCAGGGAAGAAGACATAAAATGCATTTACAGTCTAGGCTCCAACACTGAAACACCTGCGGGAGTAAATAAAACACAAAATGTCAGCCTGCAGAGTGATACCAATTTGTGTGTGTGTGCCTGCATGCCGGATTGCTATGTTTGTGTCCCTGTCCCTGTGTGTATGTGTGTGTGTATCGAACCCAGACAATTGAGCATGCTGGCCCATGGAGGTTTTTCCCATGTCTGGTTAGAGGTGATTTATAGGAATTGGAGGAGAGGTGAAGCAATAATGGCTCTGCAGCTGTTGATGCCACAACTTACTACCAAAAAATTGACAAAGTGTGTGCGTGCGCATGTGCGTGTGAATGTGTGTGAGGGTGTGTGAATATACTGTATACACATGTAATTTCTCAGAAACACATAGCCCCAGGGACAAGACCAAACAATATCTAATGGCCTGTGCACATCCTAAGTATTCTTGGACACAGTTGTTTGCAGTTACAGTTTAATTTAACCATTGCCCTACTTCCTAATCACTTTGTCTTTCTATCCTGCTTTAAAAAGAGAACTCCACAAAAGATTGAAAATGATTTGTCTTAAAATTTAGTCAGAATCTCAGTGCAGTTTGCATCAAATTTGGTTATGTAAAAGCTTTTTTGCAATGTCAGCACAGACAAATGTAGTTCGTCATGGTGGTCTGAGTATAGTTCCTGATAAACTGCGGCATGCTTTACAGTTATGAGTTCCAACCAATTTTTATGCCTAACCTGTGCATTCACTTTTTAAAACAAATCTTAACTGAAATAGGGAAAAATATGCCTCTCACAGCTGTAGAAAGAGTAACAACAAAAATCCTACAATCACACATATCAATATATGCATTTATTTTCCCTACAAGATTTATATATGCAGACATTGTCTCCTATGATGACATACAACAAAAGATAGATTGGGTATTTATCTTACATTTCAAGTGATAGAATTTTTTTGTGTATAATATTATTCTAAAAGGCACATTTAAAAAAACTGCATCCTTAATTTTTTGCATTATGTGCATTAATTTCTTCGTTAATTGTCCAATATTTCTAACGTTCTGTAAGTTTACTTGAAAGTTTCAGAAACAAAATATTTTCTTCCTTGCTTTCAAATGGCATGGTCTTTTGAAAACATGTTCTTTACTGAAAGATAATACTGCAAACCATTCCTGTCTGCTGCAATTTTTGAAGAAGATAGAAACGTTGATAGATATTCTACTAAAACCTTCGAATGGGCCATCAGGTAACCTTCACTACTGTTAACACAAAATTTCAAACAGGCCAAGCACACATTCTTCTTACTAATACAGTGCATTGGAAAGACTCAATTTGATGACAAAGGGTACTCAGAGCATCAGCTCAGAGGAACTCAAAATAATGTAATCACTATGAAAGCCAAACTATGAATCACATTATTAAAAAAAAAAAAATCTCAGCTGTGACTTTCTCTGAAAATTGCTGGTGTCATGTGGGAATGACATGTATGCATGCATTGGGTGTGAGTATGGGAGCATGCATGTCTGCTGGTGTTTGCACATATGCATGCATATATCTATACGTCTTTTAAGCATGTATATCTGTATATCTGTGTGCCTCTGTGTTTACCTATCGATCTTGTCTGTGTGTCAGACTGGTCATCAGACTCTCAAATTGATCCATTTCTATTTCTCTTGAGTAAGAACATCATAGCTGATTGTTGACCCCGGCGTGTCCCTATTGTAATCTCTTAACCTGATATCTGAACATGAACAAACCTGAGTACTGGGACCATTATCATAAACAATCATTTTGTAATTTAACTGAATGCAGTCCTGTCATTGTAGCTGTAGCACCTTAACTGTTTTAACTTTAAAGATGATTTTATACCCATTTTACTGTATATATTTTTGAATTAGTCGAGAATCCTACATGAAGAGTACAAATTAATATTTGCTGATGTAGAGAGAAGACTGAAGAAAGCTCTAATCATAAAATTGAAGATATTTGGAAATAAAATCCTCAAAGCAGCTCTCACCAATAGGATTACTGCTTCATCAGCTCAGCATGTTCAGATGATCCAGAACCATTGAGAGGTCTGTGTATTTGGGTTTACCAAGTAATTCCAATGACCATAGACAGAATTTTTAAAAAAAAAGAAACGATTATGTGATTCTGCTTGAGCATTAGTTTAGAGAGATAATAGCCTACACTGGAAATTGATCATGTCTGAAAGGTTCGTATTGAACACTGATCATTTATAAACGGTCAACTGTCCAATCAAGGTGTGCTACTTTGATTTAATCTTGATATTAAGGCTTGAGCCTTAGACTAATCCCGAAAGAGTGGAGACTGTTAAGATAAAGGCCTCAAATGAGAAATGCAGAGGGATAACCATCCATGTCATTGTGTGTATTCAAACGTACAATCTGAACAAAATAAAACAATAAAAACAAAACAATAAATCCAAAAACAATATGTATATACTTTATACACACTCCCTGAGCATGAACAGTAGTTATGTGCCACTGAGTAAAGCTAAGACACAACTGCTAAACCATGTGTCATAGGCAATTCCTGGGTATTGCATAATCCCTAAAACTCCCAAAATGCAATGACAGCCTTGCTCCAAGCCTTACAACAGACCACAGCCTCCTTTATGCGCTCTTCATCCTGCTCTGAGAGACTTCCATTTTGGGCGGTGCAAACAAACTGTAATCACTTCCCATTTTGGATTATTCAAGGGAATGCTGAGAGAGACAGACAGGAATTGAGACAGAGATATAACTGTTATGGGATGCAGTGGTGGAAAAAGTATCCAGAACTTTTACTTAAGTAAAAGGAGGAATATCGCAGTGTAAATTACTCTTTTACAAGCAAATGTTCAGCAAAGTGAAACTTAAACGAAGAGTTTTAATTTTTGGGAAATACACATCTTTGTTTTCTTGCTGAGAGTGTGTTTTGAGAAGATTTATACCGCTCCAATGTCTGTTTGATAAATACAGTCAGTAACTACAGCCTGCAACTGTTTAGCTTGGCTAGCCTGGCTAGCCTGGCTAAATCCCAACATGACAAAACCCATATACCAGCACCCCTACAACTCATTAATTAACACTTTATATCTAATTTTTTAAATCTGTACGAAAATTGTGTAAAAACAATAGTTATGTGCCGGATTACTTCTAAGGTACGTGTTGTGACTTCCTGAAACGTAACATAACCTTTGGTAAGCCATAACCTGATGTTTTTACACTTCAGTTTTGGTATGGATTAAACAAGCGAGACCTAATTTATTACTTAGTCACTACATTTTTTTCTACATTTGGACTGAGCTAGGTGAGTTGTTCCCCATTTCCAGTCTTTATGTTAGGCTAATAAGCTAAAGGGTTGCTTTCACTAGCTTGATATTTACTTTACAGACATGAGAATGGTATAAATCTTGTCATCTAACTGGCAGCAAGACAGCAAATAAGCGTATTTCCCTGAATGTTGAACTATTCTTTTTTAATTAAAAGTATTTCAGTATTATCAACAAAATTTACTTAAAGTATCATAAGTAATAGTGCTCATTATTCAGAATTGACCCTAACAATCTAATATTTTTACACTGTATATATTTAAGTGTGTCTACTGACACATTTAAATGTACTGATCATTTAATATTGTATCTAGTTGAGGTGGAGATAATATTAACTACTCACTTTGTGAGATATTCTTAGACAGTTTCATGTTCTTTATGACGATGCATTGGATTTTATATGCTGATTAAAGTTTTGTTTAAAATCATAATATGCAAATTAAACAGTCTCTTGAAATGTAGCGTAGTGGCGTCAAAATGGGGATACTCAAGTAAAGTGCAAGTACCTAAGAATTCACTTAAATGGCAATGTAATTTATTTTTCACCGCTGAAGGGATGGGAAAAGTGAAACACAGACAGGAGAGCACAATAGAAAGCCAATCAAATGGACAGACAGGGATACATACAGGCCTTTATCTTTCTATCAAGCCACCTCATTCAGTCACTGAGCCACTACCGTGACACAGTAACTGTCTGAATTCCAGCCAACCTTAAGGACAGGGACCAGAAGCAGGTCAAGTTAATGTGTCACCAGCTTTGGCTTTCAGGCACCATTGTGAAATCCTTGTGTTAATACGTGCAGGCCATTTAGAGCTGTCGGTTGAGAAAGGGAGGGTTTATGGTCAAAGGGGCTTATCTCAGCGATTGATCCGCTGGTATAAAATGCCGGCGATGGCAGAGACTCAGCGTAGCCATGCTGCTTCAGCACTGAGCTTCCAAACCACCTACTCTCTCCTTCTCCTTACAGTTTCAAAACCTTCATCTTCAGTCAGCCATGGGGGTTGCCTACAGCGTTGGAGAGTAAGTGAAACGCATCATCAAGACAACTGTAAACATAGTTATGTTGAATCCTGAATATTGTGGTGTTACCTGGACTTGAATCAGACAATATGTTGGTCTGTTTGCTTCCACCAATTTAGCTGTAAGAAAATGTGATTTTAGAATTGCGAAGACCATTTAATTCTGACAAGATTTTGAATCCAATCTTTTTTTTTTTATTTGAAGTCAAATCAGATCAAATGCATGGGAAATAAATATTTTTCAAAGTCATATGGCAGTGATTAGTGTTCTTGGTGTTGGGTGCATTTACTATTACATATGTGCAAGGAAAGAGTTATTATTGACATTCAATGGTAGAAGTCAGATTGATACATGGAGACCAAAGAGCTGGTGATTGTGTGTTTGTGACAAGAGAGTGAGATAGTTAGGGGAAGAGAAACACAGAGGCTTATTTGAGTTTATACATCCTTACATTCAAATAGGTTTATATCATGAATTCCTGTGCAAATGCTTTCATTAATTGTAAATGAAAGAGCCATGGATTTCTTTAATTCTTAATTGTGGCTTATTTCCTCTGTCAAGAATGGTTTAATGCTTAAAATATTCAAAACATGAATCACTTCCCTGGAATTCATGTTAAGGCATGTTGACCAGATATCAGAATATTGTGAACTGGCATGTGTTCAACTTACAGTTTGTGTGTGGGTTGGGACAACTGTCGTTAATGCTTTAAGACTGCACCTACACTACAAGTTCAGTATAAGATGAAGATTTATTTACCGTATTCTAGTCAAGATGATGTTGCCTTTCTTTTATTATTTATTTTCTAATACCATTATGACAGACACACACACACACACTCACACATGTAGGCGCGTGTGCGCACACACATACATTTATACTGTATAAGTTAAAATTGCACTTTCTCCCTTTGCCGCTGCAGGGTTGACCACCTCTACACCTTCTTTGTGCAGTGGTCACCAGATATCTACACTAAAGGCAACAGGAAGCACAGCCAGCCCCGCTTTCTCATCAGAGAGAAACATCAGAACCGCTACCTGGTTGTAGAGAAGAACAAGGTCGCTGTGATCAACAAGCTCCTCAGCAACCCTGTTAGCCCCACTACTAAAAACTGGGAGGTACAGACTGCACTAACACACCCACCCACACACACACACACACACACACACACACACACACACACACACACACACACACACGCACACACGATTACAGATTAAACAAAAGCCCTCTGTGGTGCTTTAGGTCAAAACAGTAAGTCCTCTACATTTTAAACATTTGTAAAAAGAACATCAAGCATCCCCGAATAACAGTAACTGAGGAACTTAGGTGCTTGGCAGTTCTCCCAGAGGTTGCGGGAAATCCCACTGTCTCCATATATGGACATCCTTTCTTTAAATCCCTCCCAGCATCACAATACTGTTTAGTGAGAAAAGAAACTTGTTTAGTATCAGAGCTAGCCAATGAGAAGCCCCTAAACATAAGTTTTCAACCAATGGCATTTCCAACCCAGAAAATGAAAGTAACCCAGAGGGTACAAAATTGATGGATGCTACCCAGCATGGCTTGAGTGCAGAACTTGACAGAGAAATCAGGAGTTATGAAGCTGTTGCCAGAAAATATCAAAGTGCTTTATTTTGCCTGTGATTATGTGGAGCCTTATGTGGAGGTAGGACTGCTATGCTGCATGTAATCATGTACTACATTTATGGGGAAAGGACACTTTACTTTGGTGGTTAAGATGGTTGTTTTGTCATCATCCATCCATCTATTCTTACTAGCTGACTTGTCAACAAAAATTTAATTATAAATTCACTTGTGATTATGCTGTGTTAAAATTACATCCTGCGATTACTAGTACACTATTATACTAGTGCTTACCCTTTAGATTTTACATGTGCACTTTCATTACATGAGCCACTCATGAGTACCTGTGTAATGTAAGGGACATTTTCAGAACAGAAAAAATGAGAATAGTGAGAATATGAAAGTGTTTGACATTAAGTATTTTCTAACTGATTTATTGGATTGTGTGCCCTCTACCAGATTATCAGAGTGAAGGACTCCAAACGCCGCCTGAGCCTATGTAGCTCAGAGGACTCAGAGGTGGAGGAGCCAGAATACCAGGAGGAAGCTGACGATGCTCTCCCTGTCCTGAGCGACCACAGCCAGCTGCTGGATGACACCCACCTGAAGCAAGTAATATACCTGGCAACATTTAATCTTAGTGGACGATTTTGCATTGATTACAGCTTGTTTATAGCAAGTTTTGCCTTGATGAATTGTTGCTAATTATTTGCATACCTGTCAGTATGTCGTCTTTTGATTAACAACCCCTTTTCCAACAGCTCGCTGCTCACATGCCAGCAAGGACGCAGGGCTATCCATGGCAGCTGGCCTACAGCACCACCATCCATGGGAGCAGCCTGAACACACTCTACAGGAATATGGCTGGTCTGGACAGTCCTGTCCTGTTGGTCATCAAAGACATGCACAAAAAGGTTAGCATCTTTGTCTTTACCCTACAAGCCTTTTTTTCAAAACAACAATAACAACAACAAAAGATTAAAAGTATATCTGTGGGTAATCCTTTAATGACCTGCTGTCTTGGTCTTATCAGGTGTTTGGGGCTTTTTCTTCACATCCATTCAGAATCAGTAAATACTGCTATGGCACTGGAGAAACCTTCCTGTTCAGCTTCAACCCTGACTTTCAGGTAAGAGTGGAACAGATCATTCTTTTGCTACCTACGCTCCGCCCACCAGCATGTCTGACAACTGTTTTTATTGCAAGAAAAGACTTGTTGTCTTGTCTCGTTTATAGTACATTTTGCAGACATTGAAGAGAATTTCTTTTGTTTAGGAAACTAAACACAATATCAGGAAAGTAACAACCTTCAGAAAAGGATAAAATAAAAATACATTTTTGTTATATAAGATTTCAAATATTTAGAAATGTGTCCACTGATTTTGAGTATAAGCTTCTAATGTCTCGTATTTGGCATCTATCCAGGCATACAGGTGGAGCGGGGAGAACTCCTACTTTGTGAGCGGTGATTTGGAATCTCTGCAAATTGGTGGAGGAGGGTAAGTTATGTTGTTATTGATTTCTCCGGTAAAATATAGACATGCTCACCAAAGGAAAGAGCAGCAATTACAAGTGTAGGTGTCATAAAGTAGTAAAAGATCATAAAATAATTACATTACCTGCTACCTGTGAGATATCAGAGATTACAGTGCCAGTTATCTGCAAGAAAAGATTGAATGTTAAAGTGCTTTTTTTTTCTTGGTCTGTAGGGGTGGCTTCGCTCTGTGGCTGGATGCTGATCTGTACCACGGTGCAAGTTTTTCCTGTCCCACCTTCCACAATGCGCCTCTCTCCACACAGGAAGACTTTATTGTACAAGACCTCGAGGTCTGGACTGTGCAGAACTGAGGGAGAACATCTAAAAAAGCAAGATAAAAACAATGTAAGATCCACATTTACAAAACTTCAAGACTTCAAGGAGTACAAGGAGGTTTTGTACAAAACCTGATAGAGCAGTTGCTACTGTATCATCTGTGTACCTGGCTGAGATTAGCTCACACACAGTATGAAGCCTGTTCTAGTGGTTCTGGAGCTGGACTTTCTGTTTAGGCTGGTATGATCTGTGCCTGTTAAAGAGAAGTGCGCAGTCGAAATCCTGTGATCCAGGGTCCTGGTGCTTTAAACCACCGGCTACTCATCAGTAGCCCTGACCTAAGCCCCGTTAGTAACTGGCAATCAGAGCTTTAAGCTCTCTATGCCCTCCTTTATTTCTGGAGAGCTTTATAATACAAAGTTCGTAACACTGTTGGATAAAAAGTTTGTAACTACTGTAAGCACATTCAGCTTTGAAGGATTTTTTTTTATTATTATTTTCTGTCTAACAACCACGCCTGTTTGTGAAATTTAAAAATATGTGTTTACAGTATGTGTTTCTGTGTGTGAAAGTGTGAATATGTTCTATTGGTTTCGTGAGTTTGGGGTTTATGAAAAATACTCGCTGCATAAACAGCTATAAAAACCTTAAAGACAAATAAGTACATATTTAATACATATTTAATTTATTGTAAAACCACTGTAGCATAATAGGACCCAAAATAACATTTCAAGACTTTAATTGTACTTTTGAGTTTTTTTCTAACATGAGATCTTGGTTTTAATATTCTCCATTTGAAAACAACATCAACCAACAACAACCGCTCAGGTTAAAAAATAAAAGTACAGATTTGCACTATAACCAACTTATTATAACCTAAGTGATATGCTCCATTTGTGACAAAAGGGACCTCAACTGTTAACTGTCATTTCTGTTGTTTGAAAATGAGACACCTGCCTGTTTTTTTGCATAGATGGATAATATTTTAAGGAAATCTTTTACATCTTTTTAGTGTATATATATATATATATATATATATATATATATATATATATATATATATATATTTAAATGTATTTTTTAGAAAATTTGAACAGGAAAGCAAAGCATATTTTCTTGTTGTTCTTGTGTGTTTGTTTTACATCTGTTCTTGTGCAAATCAGAGTCTGCTAGGCGGTGCCGGCGCTGCCAATGTTTTTTTTTTTCTTTTTTTTGTGGAACCACATTAAATCTTTGTCTTTCCTGTTGACACTGATTAAATCAGTCATATTTTATTATGAATAAACCCTTAAAACAACCAGAATTTCTCCGGGAAAAAGATGTTTTTCATTGCTCCAAATAATGAAATAGAAGTGGACTATAAATATGAAACGTCATATTTGTTTGACTCTTAAATCATTTGTGTTAAATATGCACACAAAAGGATTGAACAATCAAGCAGAAGTAGAAGTTAACAGAAAAACTGTAACAATGCAAACCTGCAGTCATCCAGACAACAGGTTGCTGCAACCTTCAGGAACTTCAGGCATCTGAAAAGGGAAACATCATCCAACCTTCCATCAAAGGTAGTTGTAGTTTGCAGTGCCACAAGTTTACAAGACACCATACATGGAAAGGATAGTGTTCAGTGGCTTGGAGTTAAGCATCAAAAAGTCCAAATAAAAATACTTAAAGGAACCCAATCCACAAAAAAAACAATGCTGTTAAGTAAGAAGCAGTGTACACTCTGGATAGGCCATCAGTCTAACATATAAACAGTCAAACACCTTCACACCTATTGACAAATTTAATGTTTTTATTTCACCTGACCTACACAACTTTGTTCCGGTGTGCACCGACGAAACCAGTACAGATGCAGGCATGGGTGGGTTACAAAATGAGCTAAGGGGCCCCAGGGCTTCAAGCAAGAGCCTCTGATGATTCTTGTTAGGAGGTCACAGGGCCCGGTCAAAAGTAGAGATGCCCTGATCATGTTTTTTAAACCTTGATTACTGATACCAAATCAGTAATCTAACATTTTATTTACTTTATTTATAATTATTTTTCCCTAATATAATTGTACAGTGCAGTTTGTATGTAGGCCAGAAGACCACATTAGAATTAGTAAGGTTTTTTGAATGTATATTTGACAGCAGAATAGACCTGCATAACAGGTTTCCTTTGATTTTTTGTATAGAATATTATAGTATAGTAAAGATATTTGTGGAGTTAAATGTCACTTGGAATCTGTGATGGCAGGGAGGTTTGAAACATGGGAGGTTTGAAACATTTATACAGCCTCTTCTCATTTCCAGTGAGAACATAAAAAAAAAGTTTGAAGTACTAACAGAACTTTAAAGTTTGGGGGTTGACCTGCAAATTATCATGGAAATAGATTCAAAACCACAGTGAATGACGCAGGGCTGTGGGTGTTTTGGCAAGTAGGTACTATACACCACTGCAGGAGGGAATTTTTTTCAATTTTTTTTTGCTTCTTGTTTATTCATAACCTGTCTCTGGAAGGGCCAAAATTATAATGCTTTAACATTAACATTAACTGACATTTTTACATTACACATTACATTATGTCTATTTTTCCAGCCTTAATGCTCATGGCTTCATACATCAGAATCTTCATGGCCACTGTTGTTCACCTGTTTACTTGAAGTTATCTGCCTTTGCCAAATGAAATGAACTAAATCTCTCCTTTTTATTTAACAGTAGTCACAGATTGGCTGTTTTTGTTCTATAAGTCCAAATGTCTTTGTTGGAGTTAAATTGGATTTAAATGTATGTCATTTTTGCTGTAAGGAAACAGTCCTATCCACAGAGCCATCAGCCTTCATTACAATGTGACTGAATTTTGAATTAAAATTTACAGTTGAGGGCAGCTGATGTTTTAGTGAAGCACAGCTGATTCCAGATAAGGACCGTTATGCTCGAAAAGGGAGGTGGAAATTGACACAAGAATTTTGAAAGATTTTGTTAATGTGATACAGTTGGTCATATAAATACAATGAATTAAATACAATAATCTGAACCACATCGCTCTCTTGTGGTAGTTTTCTTCCCTTACACTATCGATCAAGATCGACCATCTCTCTGCTTCCCCTTGTGCGCTCGATGACCTCTGGAATCGACTGGACTGGTCTCAACATTGACAGTTCATTGTACAACAATGGCAGGAGTTGAGACCGCGCAAAGTGCTCAGGTTGATAATCCCAAAACTAGCAGCGTGCCAGCTGAAGGATATGATAAGAAATGTATTTTCTGCAAGATTGTAAACAATGAAATGGGCACGGAGCTCCTTCACTGTGTGAGAATATTGTAATAATTAAATAATATTGAGCACATGCAGCTAGCTAGCGTTAGCCTGTTCCATTTGTATACACTTGTGTTTAGAAGCACCGTAACAAATATCCCTGTAACAAATACTGGCTTCGTGAACATGCAGCTAATGTTTCATTTTCGTTTCGGCTGTGTAAATCAATTGTACAGTAATTTAACCATCACATTGGTATTAGTGCCGTAGTTGTACATACTCTGCTCTATTGTGTTATAATGCATCGTGCCTCACCCCCTATACAAACACAAACCGATTATTGTAGGTATGTATATTGTGTTCAGCCCTTGAAGGCTTGTGCTAGCACGTCTTGTTTTATATAACACAGATTTTCAAAACTTCTTGCAGTTTTTTCACTAGCCACTCTGAATAAATTCAGCCACATTTATTTTACTGGAGATCCCCTGAAACATACTCTGATTGGAAGTTCCGGTTTGGAAACCACAGCTGTAAGGGAGACAATAAAAAGCTGAAAAGAACCTGAAGTTAACTTGTTAATTTAATTGGCTAACAACAAAAGGGTAGCTGAAATGAAACAGACAATAAAGTCTGTGTCATTTTACCCTCCCAGCCATGAAGCACACCAATTAATTTGTACTTTCTGACTTATTCCCTTATCTCTGCTGCAGGATGAAGAGATCTCATGTTTCAGAGACATCAAACCTGGAGCTCCCCACCATTACCTGGTCGTCCCAACCAGACATGTTGGGAACTGTAAATCACTCAGCAAAGAACATCTGCCTTTGGGTAAGGTTTAAATAACAAGCCTTATGACCAATGCCTGTGGAAAAGTTTTTGCACTTTGAAAAGATTTAGATTACTGTATGTTTCTGTTTTCAATTTATGTCAACTTAGGCAATGTCACTAACAATGCATTGCTTGTATCGTGTGTTTTCAGCAATGTAATAAAATGTAGTTGCAGAATAAAAAACCAATACTCTTTGTTACAAAAAAGTCAAATTTTTAACGGCAAATTGTTTAAAAAGGATCATATGTTTTTGTTGTCATACTCAGTGGAGCAGATGGTCAAGACAGGGAAGGAGATCCTCCAGAAAAACAACATAACAGATCTCATGGATGTCAGGTGGGCTACATTCTGTGGTACATTTTGTAGTTTGCAGCTCTTCACACTACTTGTTAGTGGTTCATGAATGTAAATGTGACACTATGTCTACTACAAAGGGAACATCCCCAAACATTTTCAGTGGATCAGCTTTTGTCATTTGATGAAATTAACCTTAGGTCAGGGGTCACTTCAGTTGTTCTGTTCAAATAGTGACTGGCACATTATTTTGAGGTATATAGTAAAAGACAGTCTTCTAAACTGTTGTGCAATCGTTACTGACTAACTCTTTTGGTTTGGTAACATACCTGTTGCTTTGTTAATGTAACTGTTTGGCAACTTAAACTGAAACATCCTTAAAACATCCTTACTGTTGAGCCTTTAAAACCTGTCATATCTTAAAACAGTGAGCCTTTGAGCAATAATGACTTTCACTTTGTCTGCAGATTTGGTTTCCATTGGCCCCCATTCTGTTCGGTTACACACCTACACCTTCATGTCCTGGCACCTGCCAGTCAAATGGGCTTCTGGTCCCGCCTCTTCTACAGACCCAATTCCTATTGGTTTATCACAGTAAGCCCCCTTCTCATATTTGTACTGTTCAATAGTACTGTGTTATTGTATTTTATTTGAGGATTAGTAAAGATAAATTAATTGCTTCTCAATTTTAAGTTTGTGCCCCATCGGGCTGGCATGCAAAAGAAGTCCACTGTATTCTTACTATCTTGTCTCGTCATTAAGTTTCAATCTTTTGCAGGCACCAATGTTTAAAAGTGTAGAAACTGGTGACCTAATCATTTTTTATCTGATCAATGATCAGCTCCATTGCTTTGACACATTTTTCTGCGCATTTCTTTCTTAGTTTGGGAATTTTAGTACCACCAACCCTGTGGTGCTACCATACATTAGTTCGTTCAGGTGAAGTTTTAAAGTCAAGTATTTCTGCTGTCAGTCTAATTTCTGTTCTGTCCACATTTGTTAATCTTTTGCAGGCAGACCAGCTGATTGAGCTTCTCAACTCTAAAGGAGAGGCCAACTGATCACCTGAATCCAGTTCTTGTAGTACTTGGCTGTGATGCAGTGACTGAAAGATCCACCTTCTTGCAGATGTCATGTTGGATGTTACACATTCACATTAAGTGGCTGTCTGTTTGACCGCAGCAAATGGAATTTATATTTCTATATTTGTGACAAGTGACCACTTAGGTTTTTAGTTTAATGAAAACTTTTCAGACTTGAAGCCAAGTAAAAGCTTGAATGAAGCCAAATGTTTTTTTCATGCTGTTTGAGACTTGTCACACAAATGTTCTAAGAACATAATTTTTTTTAACGTTTTTACATTTAAAGAAGTGAATTAAATCTCCATTAATCTGCCATAATAAAAAATGTATTCACTTTATAGACCAAATTAGATACCATCTAATACAAATCTTTTAATCAGGCATCCCCTTTCTTATGAACAGAAAGTTGAGTTGACTAGAACGATAGATTTACTGAGGTGATTTGTATAATTTTCATGATCATTTTACAGCTAGAGAAATGATTCATAGACTGGTTTCCTGTCACGCAGGGCTGCCTAAATGCTTTGCAGATCTGACTTTATACATGTATAAACTGAAATGTGTTCAAAACTCTATAAGAAAGATGAATTTGTACAATTCATATATTGAGATAACATACATATTAGCTGATTATACCACAAGTTCCTCAGTCATGTTGAGTTACCTCTTTACTGATGGATCAAAGCACTGAGTGACATCTTCATCAACCATTTACAAGGTTCCTTTACAGTGGAAGCGACTGAGTAACTGTCTGACACTGAAAGTAAAGTTTGGTACACTTGATGATCTCAACAAGCACTAAAAGACAATGGGGTATTTGCTCATCTTATGTTTGATTTGATGTAATGTATTAAGACTGTGTTAAGATATATAATATATATTATGATTAGCTAACTGGATGGTGCATGAATTGAATACTATTACTGCTATACTCTACTGTATTAATGGAATGTAAATAAATCATACTGTATGTACTGTACAAAAGTGTATGCACTTTCAGAAATGTTCATTTAGAATAAATAATATATTGCTGCTTCTTAGTATGACTTTCTCAGCTATGTTGACTTCTATGTTGTTTCTAATGTAGTGAGTATAAAGTCCACCAACTACACCCGTCAGTGTTTATGGTTTACAAAGCACCTACAGTAACAGAATAACAAACAAGGCACTGTGTCTTTTATTTCTTTATTATAAGACCATAAGCAGTACTTGCTGTTTTATCAATTTACTACTCCTCATGTTAAGAAAGCTCAATAATTTGCAATAGCAGCAGCAGATATCATGGCGTCTATCAGTCAGTACATAGTTCTTTACTATGTGCTTCTCACTCTCTTAAAGCAATGTTTTAGTTTATTGTACATCTGTCTTGTACATCTGTGGTTCAGGTATTCTGTGTTTCAAAGTATAACTACGTGGCCTAAACTACAAGCACACTTGCAATATATACATGCTCTGAAGCACCCAAGCCAAGTCGGATCAAGTTCATCCTATAGCACCCTATTGTCTTTCACAGGTGGCTTCATGTTCTCTTTGGCTCTGGGTCACACTCATGAAACCACTCTGACTTTACTTGGTATCACCCAAATTGGTAACATAATATGTAGTTGTGATTAACTTATGTCAGTCCATTGCTTTCAGGTTATTACAAGATTTTATCTACCTAAATAAAAGTACCATTACATGACTGAAGTACAGTTAGTGCAATCCCCATGCTATCCGCTTACTACAGTGAGTGCTGCCATGAAGAAGCTCTGTACCTGCCACTGCAGATGCAACATGAATCAAGGCATTAACACTAATCCAAGTGTCTGGTCACTGTAACAGAGTGATAACTACATGGTCATCCTTCCCCTGCCACAGCATCTCCCCCTCAAAGTTAACCAGCCTCTGCTTCCTCGCTCGTAGAAGAATCCCCACCAGCTTATTAGAGATAGTGACATAGTGCTCAAAGAGTTTCCCAAATTCTACAGCGATCACTTTCCCGTCGCTGCTGCTCCCACCCGCATCGCTGTCTCTCGGCTCTCCAATGTTCCTTATCACCTCACACAGCTCCTGAACCTCTCTGCTGATATGTGTGTGAGCATCCTTCCCCCGCTGCTCCGTCATGGAGCCCTGCAGGGGCCTCCCATAGTCGTCGTGCTCCTTCAGCGGGACCACCGCACTGGGCCTGGTGTCGTGACTGAAGGGATTGTGCTTCTGGTACTCCTGGCGCTCGTCAGACCACTTCTGCCAGTTCTCCTTTAAGCCTTTCACAGAAACAATGCACACTGCAGTGTCCTCGTTGAGCTGAGCAGGAGCTGGGACGTCATCTTGAGTTCCCATGATGGTGGTGCTCTGGCTGTTCGTCCCCATCACTGGCTTGGTTGAGGAGAAGATTACATAACCGTAATTGCATTGTTGTACTCAGTGAATAATAGTCCTTTATTATTTTTTTGCTTTGTTATTTAAAAACAACTACCTAAAATCATCTGCATATCTTTGGATTATAATCTTAACATTATTCACCCAATTTGCAACTGTTGTCCTGTAATGTATTGGAGGTGTTTTTGTGATTCAGCTGTACAGATTTGTCTGTGACTCTTTGATGACTGATGACAGAGAGTTTAGTGTTGATTAGCAGTTGTTGCCCACAATCTGAACAACAGATCCAATTGAG
This sequence comes from Xiphias gladius, assembly GCF_016859285.1. Classification (NCBI taxonomy): domain Eukaryota; kingdom Metazoa; phylum Chordata; class Actinopteri; order Istiophoriformes; family Xiphiidae; genus Xiphias; species Xiphias gladius. The sequence goes on from NC_053421.1 coordinate 9,944,350, forward strand.
AATTAATAAAAACTAAAGAAAAAAGGGAAATATTTTACAAAATCAGTGTCAGTTTATCATAAAAACCAGGAGTGAACATCTTGCTTTGTAAAGTAGCCTCGGTCTATACAGCCTTTCAGAGATTTGGAAAAAAAACAAATTATCAAATACGATTCAACTTACATGTCACACAATGACTCGACCCTCACTTCATCTGCAATAATGTGTCATTTTAGCCAAAGAGCAAAACCAATCCTATGGTTACACTGTAACTGTCTCATACAACTTATCAATACTGCAGCAGTGCTGACAATAGCAAGAGTGCTGATGCCTCTCTGTGCCGAGGCAAAACCACTGTGATGGACAGCTGTCTCGGCCAATGCCTGCTAGAGAAGATCCGGCCAGCCAATCACTGATCAGAGAGGGCGGCGAGGACAAGGTGCCTCTGAAGTAAAGCAGATTACAGCCTGGAGAGGAGAGAGGACTTTATCTATGCGTTCATGTCCAGTATAGAACTCGATTGGTGACAAAGAGTTGCCCATGCGTGACATGTTATTATTTTGGTTAAAAACAAATGGAATTAAAGTATCTGTTAAATAGCGAAAGGAAAAAAAATTCAACGCCAGTGATACTGAGACTCTCAAAACAACAGCAACTTATGTGAACTCTTTATCCCTCTGTAGAAATGTATACAGTACGCAAACAAAAAAAAAGCAAACACGTTACACAATTCAACGCCTGGCAATGCATTTAATTAACTGAAAGAGAGGACCTCATTCTTCTACCATTTATGGTAATTTGACCCACTAGAGGTACTTTGTTTCAGAGGTCGGTTTCAACACGGACGTATTTTGAATCCGCAACAATGATGGCGACTTCCCATAGTCGACCATGCCTCCAGTATCTGTTACATCTTGCCCAAGATAATCTGGACTTCAGGTTACCGGTAACATTCATAGACTACGCAACCTCTGTCTTGCTTTTAACGGGAATGTTAAAGTTGAATTATTTGGTGCAAAGGAGGAGAATTTGGCAGACCAGACTCCCACCTCCCTCGGTGTGCTGTGTTGGCTAACGCACTTGCTACATCAAACCGTGAAAACTAACAGTCTAATCTCTGTAGATGAATCCCTTTGGCTTCATGTGAGAATTCCCTGATGATTTATCGCGTTATTAGCACAATAACACATTTCTCCATCTGACCGCCCTTTGTGTACTTTATCTGCATGGTTATGAACTGGTAGTTCACAGTTGCATGGTCTCTGTAGCCTATTTGTTACCATAATATCACCCTTTGTCTTCACTTAACAAGTCTTACGAAGTGAATAGAACCAGTATTCATGTTACCACACCTGCACAAGTGGACATCTTGTACATTATAGACTTAATCTGCAGTAATACGTGCTTGTTAAGAAGCAGAATCATGGACAGTATGTTTCGGTGTCTTTACTTATATCTGAATGTACTCTACTATGCTCCTAACCTATCCCACCCAAACGAATCCTTAAAGGGACATTCGTCTGATTTACATATGATAATCAGCAAACCGGTCACAGGGAGCACTACTCATCCTGGGGGTAAAGTTGCATAATGTTGGCCGCTAAAATAATCTTAAATTGGGTTTGAGACTTCACATTTATAACGGTAAACCTGCAGGAGCAACTCAGGGTGTGAATTAATGAAAGATGTTGGCATTTACGCCACAGGATGGGGCTAACAAAAAGATGCTGTTGCATTGCCGTATGTGAATTGGAGGGTCCAGGATTGTTAAATCTTGACAAAAAAACAAAACAAAAAACCTCAGGATATTTCAGCCTATGCTGCAACAAATGTGACCATTCTTTCATGTTTCTCTTAAGTCCCCAAACTTTATGAGAGTGTAATGCTAAATCCCCACTGTGCCCCTTTTAATCTGCCTGTAGGTATGATATTTTCCAATAGAGTTTATTGCATATTTCAGTATTTGTGGTTTTTCTGCTCAATCTGCAGGAGATTAAGTCTCTGCTGGCTCTCAGAGGAAAACCGTTCCATCCTGGTGAAAACTTCAAAGAAAAGGTTTGCAGGTCTAATGCACCTGTTTTAATTCTTGTCCTTTTGTTTTCCCTGCTGTTTCCTAACAAATTGTTTGGCTACAGAGTAATGATGTGACAGCGGCTAGATCAGAAAGTTTTGTCCTGCAGACCCCATTTCCCCACAGCTACCCATCTACTTGCTTCTTTGCTCTAGTCTCCTTTCTGGTGTCTGGATGGTTTGTCTGAGGAGGATGCCCGCGGCATCATGGCCAGATCTGTTTGTGCAAAGTAAGTGATGGCCCTGTACCCGTGGTGATGGACTGACCTTAATATGCTGCACATATTGCATTCCATCCATTAATCTGTGGCCTTGTTACCTTGGCAGTACTTCCTATACCACGGTGGCTGTAATGTGGATGTAGTTTAAGTTGCATTATCCTTCCAGGTCTGCCTTTGAATTATGGGGCCATGGACAGACACACTGTGAACTCAGAACATCCCTCTTGAACTACCCATCAGAGAACATGGTTTGTGATGCTATAGTTTATAGTCCAATTGTGTTGGACAGACAAATCCATGCAATCCATGCAATAGTAGGAAAAGTTTCATATGAAACATATAAAGTATAATCTAATATGTTTTAATTTGTGTTTATGCTCCTCCTTCACATTCCCCTACAGTCACCATTCATGCACAAAGACTCCACATACCGAATCAACGTCTACACTTTCAACAAGACTTTGGAGTTTGCAGACAGAATTAAAAAGATTGATGTGAGTCTTTAGATGGGTGTGATATGCTCAGAAATGTGTGTACTGTATTTTCATCTTTGTAAGCTTGTGTATACAGAATATCATGTTCTGTACTTTCATGTCAGGCTTTGGATTATCTTCCATTTGAGGGCACAGTGAGTCTGAAAAGCCCACAGCACATCTTCTGCTTATTGGAAGATTACGGCACAGACCCCAACAACATCCCTGAGCATCCAAACTACATCTACTTTGGCCGATGGGTGAGATAAATGTGAATCTTTGTTTACATTAGACTAATAAGCAGTGATCTGCAACTAAACACTTTTCATCATTATACATTCCTGCACCAGATAGCGGACGGTCAGCGTGAACTGATTCGCTCCCACAGTGTGAAGAACAGACACTTCATTGGAAACACCAGTATGGATGCTGGCCTCTCATTCATCATGGCCAACCACGCTAAGGTCAAAGAGAATGACCTCGTTTTTGACCCATTTGTTGGCACGGGTGAGTATGTCGGTCACTGCCTCTCACACACAGACATACCCATAGACTTCCACACACTGTGGGAAATCATCAGTGAATTTTTTCTATTCTTTGTCTCTATCTGTTTTAGGGAGCCTGCTGGTAGCATGTTCTCATTTTGGAGCCTATGTCTGTGGAACAGATATTGATTACAACACTATTCATGGCAAAGGTAAGTTTTGTCTACTCAGAGTTTACATGGCACACCAACTGTAGTCTCTTTAAATTATTTTAATCCAGGCTTGCAAATATGGCTTCAGATCATTTCTGTGTTCAGAAGCAACAGTGGCAAGACTCTACTCTGACAGCTCTGAATTTGTGATTATCCAAATTTCCTAAAGTGCCTTTGTCTTTTAGGTCGGTCCAGCCGTAAAAACCAGAAGTGGCGAGGACCTGATGAGAATATCAGAGCCAACCTGCGGCAATATGGAATAGAGAAGATGTATTTGGATGTGATGGTGTCTGATGCATCCAAGACTGTGTGGAGGGAGGCTGCTCTGTTTGATGCCATCATTACTGACCGTAGGTTCAGAGTATATTCTTAACAGACCACTATTACCACTTTAGACAAACTGAGTGTGAAAACTTGTGATACATCTGTCGATAACTGTGGTGTAATTCCTGCTGTTTATTGTTTTTTTTAGATGAGGTTTTGTGCATTTTGAGCCGGTTTTATTGTGAAAAAATGAATTTAGAATTTAGGAACCGTGCATTGGTCCATAAACCTGAAACCTGGCCAAACAACCGTCCTGTTACTAGCTAAGTATTTTAGACTATTGTCAGCGTTACTTTTACACATTACATTTGTAGTGTTTAACACACGCTGGATATTTATTTTTTTTGGAGTATTGCAACCAGCCTGTGCTCCAGCTACACCTGTGCAGGTGTTGAGTTCCTCTCATTATGACATAAACCTTTTCTTTTGTTTTTCTTGTTTTTTCATTCGTATGTGGTGTTTTTGTTGTCAGCTCCATATGGTATCCGTGAGTCCACAAGGCGAACAGGCTCCCACAAAGACATCACTAAACCCCCTGACGGCATGTAAGTTCACCTGATATTTTACCAACACCAGTGTTGTATAGTATTGGTATCTAGGCCTGCGTCTCTGAGATGAATTAGCTGACCATAATTTTTAAAGGCATAAAACATCAATTAACTGCAGTAAGCCTAGTATTTACTCTTGAGCAAATTTTCATTAGATCCTAGAGGGAATTTTAGGCTTTTCCTTTGTATTTATTTCAAATAAAAGAAGCAGAAATCTCTGCAGCTTCCTCCAATTAGACAAATACAAAACTTGAGAAAATCATTTGAAATGTTTAATGTTTTGTTATCATCGCTCCGTTCTAACCATGTTCATATTTCTTTTAATCTTCTGCCCAGCTATGTAGAGTCTCACGTCCCTGTCTCACTGGCATACCACCTTAGTGACATCTTCACCGATTTGTTAAACTTCTCTGCCCACCATCTGGTCATGGGCGGGAGGCTCGTCTATTGGCTGCCTGTCTACAGGCCAGAGTGAGTATACAGACTTGCGTTGAGCATGCTACCACGTTCATCGTTTTCTGTAGCTTATCTTTAACTTCAGCCTCTCAATGTAACATCCATTATTTTTTTAGCTTGTTGTTAAAAACATGCCTTGCTACATGAAGATTTTTATTTTGATACTATTTAAAGGACCAGTGTGTAGGATTTAGTGGCATCTAGCGGTGAGGTTGCAAATTGCAACCAACTGAATGCTCTCCCTTCACCCCTCTCTTTCTAATCATGCAGGAGAACCTACAGTGGCCTTCAGGTAATGTAAAAATACAGCCCTCTCTAGTGCCAGTGTTTGGTTTGTCCATTCTGGGCTACTGTAGAAACATGGCGGTGTAACATTGCGGGCTCTGTGAAAGAGGACCCACTCCTTGTGCATTCATGAAGGGCTCATTCTAAGCTAACAAAAACTTAACAATTCTTAGTTTCAGGTGATAATACACTAATGAAAACATAATTATTATATTTCATTTCTGCCAATAGATCCCACTAAATCCTACTCACTGGTCCTAAAAGTGTACATTTCCCTAATCAGTTGAGATGGAGAACTATTGATGAAATGATGCTATTCTCCAAATAATAATTTGTAACAATAGGGGGCAGACTCATTCCATAAACCAGAACGCCACAATACAGATTTACAATACACAATACAGGACAAAATGTACAAAAATTTATATCTATTATTGGCCTAATTAATTCTCTGAAAAACAAACATGAAGCAAAGAAGTATTATGATGTAAACATGGATGCATTTTACAAAATCCAATTACTGTAATTAAGCTTGGCTTTGTAAATTAATTCTGGGAAATGTTAACAAAACAGAGACTGTGTGTATGTGTGTGTGTGTGTGTTAATCACCTATTATTAATCACTATTACAGTTTTGACTAATTAGTTTACAAGCTGCTAATTGCTTTTAAAATCCTGAGGTGTATTAGCTTCCTTTCAGTTTGAGTCCAGAAGACTGGCACACAAAGGATTTTCCACCCCACTTTTCCACTTGGGTTTTTTACCTTCCAGCAATTCCCTTTAGCACTATTCCATTCCTGCTCCTATCAAACATTGTCCTTTATGTGTAACCACCTGTGTGAATGACAGTGTTTATACACAGTAGTATACAGGTGTGTTGAGGATTTCCCGCCCATACAGCTGGGCCTCAGTAAACCACAATTGACAGTAGTGAGCTCCTTTATAAGTGGGCCACATAAGACAGCTCTTCTGAAACAAAGTTGTTCATTGTTAGATTTTCTGTGCATTAGCAGAAAGTGAAGTGCTGACTGGAAGTGCAGGTGTTTGACGGCAAAGGTATGAACCACAACAGACAGCAGCAGCAACCGACAGTTGGGGAAGAAAACCCCTCCAGGGCTGGAACTCCTTCTGGTCACTGATTATAAGACCGGGAAGGTGATGAGATAATCATCCATGCTCTGGTTTTAGTTTGAGTATATGTGTGTGTGCGAGAGAGAAAAAACACATGTACAAACACACCTTGCAAACTTATGAATTTTGTTTACATCCCTTTGTATTTGTCTATTCATGTGCATTTATGTGTTCGTACATAAGCATGAATGTGTGTGGTCTTGTGTATGAGCACATGCATACTTGTGTGTCGTCATGTTCACACATTTGTCTTTGCTACTCATCTACCGTTGCTTGACTCTGTGCCTGTGAGAGCACTGTGCCAAAATAAACGTCTGAGGCCAGCCAAGTCAGATATGTGAACTATCTGTCCCTGTGGTCTGCAGGCTGCCCTCTGTGTGTGTTTCTGTGCACAATTGCATGTGTGTTTTTGGATGTGTGTGTGTAAGCTCAGACCCAGCCTGTCTCCTAGGCCTAATCTGGGGCTCTACAAGGGAGATATCGGGTTTCTGTCACCCCCACATATGTGTGTATCTGCGGCCATGGCTGTGATAGAAACAGTGGGGATTGTTTGGGTCTAACTCATGAAAAGGGGGGAGGGTGTGTGTGTGTGTGTGTGTGTGTGTGTGTGTGTGTGTGTGTGTGTGTGTGTGTGTGTGTGTGTGTGTGTGTGTGTGTGTGTGTGTGTGTGTGTGTGTGTGTGTGTGTGTGTGTGATGATGATAGGTGACACAAACTCCTGTCAGCAAGAGACGGCTTCTAGATCAGGTCAGACCCCCTAAACTCTTGTCCCTTTCTCCCTTTAAATAATAGATGACAGAAGAAAAAGTATCAAGACAGACGATGGAATATCAGTCATCACAGCCATAATGTTGCCTAATTACAACATAAACAAGTGAAGGGAGGACATAAAGTGACTGTTTTGTCCGAAGTAAGGTGATACTTGTGTCACTGATGGAGTATAAAGGAGCCGTGTTTTCATTTTCAGGTCATAATTTTTTTAGCCAATCACTCATTCAGTGATTTGGTACTTTTACCAGGGGCCGTTTTCCACTGCTTCTGCATCAGATTTTGCATGCTTTGAAACCGGAGTAAATTTAAATCAGCTAGATTTTAATATATTATGGGAAAAATTAAAAAAAAACGGGAACCTTTTGAGACATTTTAAATCATGTTTTGTGTAAATACAGTTTAAATCATATAATGTGTCCTACTGTGATAATCATCAAGCTGTTTTTGCATTTGACTGCATCAAGTGTCAAATGTAAGGGTATCCTCCTGGCTGAGCGTTATTATGAAAAAGAAAAAATGTACATTAGTGCAACACAAAAGAACTAGTGAGCAGTAGCAGTTTGTGTGATGGTGCCCTTTATAAAGTCACAGACTCTAGTAGAAAATAACATCTGAAGATGAAAGACAACACCTGCCTGTGCTTAGACGTTAACACCATCTCAACAGGTTGGGCTCACCACTAATGACTCCTGATTGGCAGGAGAAAATTATTGCCTGGCTGCATCACTGTTAGTCTCCGTGACAACCAAACATCCTGTCGCTGCGGAGGCTCACATGTGGCCACGGCAACAGGGCTGACAAACAGTGACGTGCAAATCTGGTTTTGAGTAAGGACTGTTGCTACTGTGATGGTGGTTAGATGGAAAAAGTGCTACTGACACAAATATGAAAACACATACATCATCCACTGTTAATAGGCCCTGACCTGGCCTGGCTAGTGATGACAGAGACAGCAGTCAACCTGTCAGGTCAGAGTCACTTTTTCCAGCTTCTTCTTTGCACACAATGAGCTAACTTAGCTTTATCGCTGTGTTACACTAAACTGGTCGGTTGTTTACTGATTTGATTGTTGAAAGAGACACAGAAAGAGGTGTGCTTAGAGAAAGACGTCAGAGTGGCAGAGAAAGTTGGCAAAAGTTAAGTAGTAATTTTGACACAATTAGTCTCTGTGTCCCAGTGGCCATTGTATGTCCTCCAGTCGACATGCAAACTGTCACCAGGGCCAAAAGTCATCTCATCCATTTCTTTAGGTGTATGCAGTCAGTTTATCATGCCCAGATGAAGGAAAGTGGTCTACTTCTGTTTCTCTATCTCTCCCTGCGCTTTCCTTTTGGAGACTGATTAACAACTGTGTGTCTGCGTGTGTGTGTGTCTTTTCCAGATACTGTGAGGAGATGGTTCCTCTTAATCCATGCCTCCAGCTCGTCAGTAACTGTGAGCAGACACTCTCCAGCCACACTTCACGACGCCTGATCACCATGGAGAAGATCAAGGAACCAGAGGTGTGTGAAATTATTAGTCATTTAAATGGTAAGTCGGTTGACAAAAAATTAATCGGCATCTAATGATTAATGCCAAACCTTTTCCAGCTCCAGGTTCTCCTATGTGAGGACTTGCTGCTTTTCTGCCATATGATAGTAAATGGAATATTTTTAAAAAGACTTGGTTTTTGACTGTTGGCGGGATAAAACAAGCGTTTAAATATAATGGACATTTTTTATGATTTTCCAACATTTTGTAGGCATATTGATTAAGTGAAAAACTGATCAGCAGATTAATCAATCATGAAAACAATTATCATTTGCAGTCCCAGTTTACATGAAGGTCTGCGTTTTAGTTTGCAAAGGTGTGAGCATGTGTGGAGAGGCAATGACATGCATGTTTGTTGTGTGCATCATACTGTGCATTACACTCTGTTCATAACTGAATTTTTCCTACAGGTTTTGTCATTGTTTTGTGCATAAAGTAGTACAAAAATTTACTCCCATTGTTTCACTTTTTTTCTGACGTGTATGACTAGTGGGCATGAATAGCGACACATACTGTATATGACTTGGTTTATGTAAAATGAGAGCATATGTGTGTCTGCCTGTTGTTTCATGTTTTTATGTGTATTTTATAGACTTGTTTGTACAGTGTGTATGTAACCACATGAGTATGTGTCATGTACGTGTATGTAGCATATGCCTGTGTATGTTTTTTTTACATGTCATCCCAATGGAAGTGATGGTGTCTCTCTGTCTGTCTGGGGTTAATCCTTACCATCTGGCTGTGATTGGCTCATTTCTTTTATACTGGAACCCTAAATGGCTTAATAACACATCGTATGGAAAACAATCCATCTTTGGATCTGTCATCCATTCCACTTCATAACCCCAAATTGCTCCCATAAAGGGCCTCGTATGACACGCACACACAAACACACAGTTGTTTGATCTTATCTGACTCATATCTTTCTTGGGTTTTTCCTTTCCTTTCTCAGTACACACCTATCTGCACTTGTTAACCAGGGTTCACGGCTTGATGTGTGTGTACACTTAAATGTGTTTACTTGTCTATGATTCATATGTGTGTCCACACTGTTCCTGTGTTTTGACAGTAAAGGGGCAAGCCTAATTGCTGGTAATGTTTTGTGTTACACTAGTGCAGAAAAACCTCTCTGAAACCTCACAATTTGCTGTTTATGACGTGTGACATAATGTATTTGATGGCCTTAAATAACTTCTTATTTGCCTAATTTAACACTAAATACACTGTTAGCCCTCCACCTGTATCGCTGTTGGCAAAGACCGAGTGTTTTTTTCCACTATTTTTCAGTTGCTTGTAGTCATGTCCCTCTGTCCTTATTAATTTGGGGTCATGGTTAGGTTGTCAGTCTCGTTACCCATAGTTTTCCCTCAGAGTGGTCATGGAAAACCGTTTTTGGGTTGCTTGGCAGTATCAGCAACCAAAAGAGAGGTGTCGCTGAAAAATTACAGGCTCCAGCATTGGAGTCATCACTTCCAACTCAACTCACCTCATTATTTCTCTTTCCCAGCATATCTTTTCCTTCCTTCATCCCTCCGTTAACCAGTGGCTACCTTACAGCTGAGACAAACCGTTTAGTTGTAAGGCTTCACAACAGTTCATATACATTGTTCATATACAAGAGCACAGCCTTGTTCCTACATGCAAACATGGAAAAGGTATGCAAACCTTGAGATGCTAATATTATACTGACAGGAAGTGAGAGTAGATTCATTGACTGGAAAAAGGAAGAGCTGTTTCAACTTTTACGTCCAGATGACCTTTATATTAATATAGTGTTATCGAATTTTTAGTCTCAACACATGCTCAATGCATGCTCCTTGGCAGCCACGTCTTATTCAGGTTTATTTTTATTCCTTTTATTTTTCTCATAACTTTCTTTAACAGGCTATAACTCTGATAGCAAAATGTATAAGAAAGCCAGATATAAGTTTGTTTTTTACTATTAAATACACTGGAGGATGAAAAATAAACACATATATTCCATTACATATAATGTGGCAACGTGCTGTAAAAAGTTCCCTAATTAGGGAAAACAGGCAGCACTTTTAGGAAGCCAGGTTAAGTAAGTTCAGTACGATAATCTCTGCTTGTCTCTTTTAGGAGGAGTTAGACAGCCTGGCCAATCTTGCAGATCCACGCTTCAGACCCTACCAGGGACACAATGCCTTCAGAGAGAAGTATTTCAGTGGATTTAACAAGAGGTGTGGCAAGGGGGACAACAAATCTGATTTTAATTCAGAATAAACAAATTGATTGCCTCAAGATGAAGATCAGAAGAAAACTCTTCAGAGTGTCTTTACTGAAAAGAGAAAACAACAATGGTTGGCAGTGGACTCAAGAGGGAAACAAACTGTATCCTATTTGTCATAATTATACTTAAAAAAAAAACTTTCTCACTATTTTAATTATGATTATTTTTATTCCTGTGCTTAGTTCTTTGCAAATAAATGGATAAAATGTGTCAAATGTGTCCTTCCTTAAGTGCTGACCGATAAACTAGAAGACAATTAATACACATGGAAACTTGACTGCTGAAATGGTAAATGCAGCTCTTGCTAATATTTTAGAAAAGAACTTTTATAGGGACATATAGTCTAAAATGTTAAAGTGGTACTCCAGTGATTCAGTAGTACACAGATTAAAAAACAGAATGGTCAAAACTGAAACAGCAGAGGCCGAGACACCCTGACTATTAGTCTTAATATGGTTTAAGCTCCCAAAACACTGGATCCTAACCGCCCGAAAATGCAACTTAGCACCTTTCATTGAACCCTTTAGGCCTGGTAAACACCTTGTCTTTCATCACTTAAAATCCCTCAGTCTTTCTGTTAAAATGTAGATGTCCAAGCCAAGGAAGAGATAACCCAGATGATGTCATCGGGGGTATTTTGTCAGGCTTCACTGAGCTCCTCCAGAGCAAAGTACAACATTATAAACTGTTATCACAGGCTGAGTAGTAGTCCCCATCTCCAGAAAACTGATCTTTATATGTGAAATTGTTGACCGCCTCCACTTCCTCCTATTTACTAAATTATAACCACCATATATTATCAGTACCATTAATGTGCCTCTTACACTGTAACTAGTGGCTTCATTGTACCAGACTGGCCTGGTCTGAATTTGATTTTGACTCAGTTTTTTGATTTATTTATTTCAGTGTTTTTTTTAAGGAGGATGCTACTCAGTCGCAGAGCCTAAATAATCTAAATACAGAATCTAAAACTACATTTAGAACCACGGTCCTGCTTTATTCAGACAAAGGGAGCATGTTTAGGCGAGAGAGGCCTCCCTGTGCAGGCAAGAGCCCAAATGACAGGACGTCCCTACCTCACCACACACCCCTACAGTTAGTCAGCAGCTTTTGTTGTTTTCCAACCACAGTTTACATGCAGCCGGGCTCATTATTCATCTCCTGAGAGCGACGCAGCAAGCCTTTATGTACATTACCCCTTCACTCTGTTTATCAGTTGGACCTCTGCGTTTCCACCACACTTCCCCGTTCGCCCTGCTTCACAGAAAGAGATTTCCAGGCACCATCACATGATACCGGCTCGCCATCGTATGCGGTGCGTATTGTTTATGGTTCCCACAGTGCCCTTTTGTTGTCTATGATCATCATGCAAAATCAATTGATGCCGCGAGACAGTTAGAGACCTCGTATTTCTTTACTTATCACGTCTGTCCTCTCTCTCTCTTGGCATTTCCTTTCTTGTCACATGTAAATGAGTACTATGTTTGCCACAACACAAGACCCCTCTATGTTGACGATGGTAGTTTTAATGCAGCTGCTGCCTATTATTGTGTTTGAGGAGTGCTGTGTGTGTGTGTTTGCTCTGCCACAATACAGTGATAAAATGTGTTCTCAAGAACTCTCAGTCTCCAATGATGCAGACTATAATTAGGGAGGGGGCAGTTGGGGGGTTCCTCTCCACACCATGTAATGCTGTCCAGACGTTGAGGAAATTCTGTTTGTGTGTGTGCATGTGTGTACTTTCGAGATCTGGTTTTGGTTTATGTTGGATGCTAACTGCAGCAGGGACGTTTCCTGATGTCATGCAGTAACAATAAAATGATCTGAGACCTAACCTGTAAGTAATAGTCGTATCCCAGCCACTGGTTAGCTTCATAATCACAAAATTAGGTCCATCTTTAAATACTTTCTTAAATACTCTGTGTAAAGATGTTCATGCATATATTTATTTTTTTTTTTCCATTTATCCAGTGGGAGTTACAACAGAGGTTCAATTGCTCTTCCATTCTGCATTTCTCCCAAATCCTTTATCCCTCTTCACCTCACCTCCACCAGTTCCCCCAGCCTCCTTTTCCCCTCCTCGCCCGTTTCACCTCTGCCCTCTACTCCTCTCTCTTTTTCTCAAAGAGGAACTCCTTGTAGGAGGAGAGGGCCGCTGTTTTGGAACGATGGCTCCTGATTAAACTCCCTTCTGTCTGAAGTCTGAAAGAGACCCTCAGACTGCTGAATCAGCTGGTACACAAAAAGGCTCAGTGTGCGCACATGCACACATACACAAACTACATATACAGTACAACAAACCTAGATTTAACTTAAACCAAATTTTAACCTTAAACTTGAATCATTTACTAGCTTTAAAAACAGCCCCTTGAAGAAGATGACCGATCAAAATGTCGAACTTTGCAAAAAATATGCCTACTCTGAGCATCTCAAACTCGTTTGTTTTGAGATTAAAACACAACAAGCGCGCACAACACCACTAACAGTTTTACGGGCCAGAGGAGTTGTAGAGCAGGGCAAGAAACAAACAAAACCACACCACAAATAGTATCATTAAATGGTATCACTTTGGAAATGAGCTTGTTCACTTTCTTTTGAGCTTATTGCCTTCTTGCAGAGAGTTAGACAAGAAGATCACCACTCTCATTTCTGCATGCTAAATATGAAGCTACTGCCAGCAGGTTATCTTAGCTTAGCATAAAGACTGGAAACGGGGAAACAGCTCAGAACAAAACCCAAAGTGTAAAAACAATACTTTTTACACTTCATCCTCAACGTTTCATTTTAACACTTTGGTTTTTGTACAGATTAAACAAAGATGTAGCATGCTAATCGGTGAATGATAGTTGCAGGTAGGTAGATTTTGTTGCCTTCGGACAGAGCCAGGATAGACAGGCCAGTCTGAGTTAAAAAGCTCCTTTCCCACGAGCGTCATATTTACCGTAAAAACAGTGGTATCAGTCTTCTCAACTAACTCTATGCGAAAAAAGTGAATAAGTCTGTTTCTCAAAATGTTAAACTCTATTTTCTTCATTATCCATCTATGTACTCGATGGAGAAGGAAACACCTGTACAACACACACCCCACTCAAACCCTTAGGGAAGATCCCTGTAGTCAGAGGGGGTGGTGTAACTGTCATGATGTCCTTATCAGTCCTGGTTAGCTGTGATGGATAGATGCTCCACGCATCTGTGAGCCAGTGATGGATAGTAAATGATTGAACAGCTATTGACCCGTAACACAGGTGTATACATTAATTTTTCTTTTTCACAGTAGTGTGTTGGGTGCATGATTGAATGTATATGTAAGTGTGTGTTTCACAGGGGGACTGTATGTGAAAGAAAACCTTGCGAGTGTGCATGTGTATTTTAGGAGGCAGGGTGGGAAGTGTGTGAAGGCGAGAGAGAGAAACTTCATAGCACACAGCTGGTATTCAGGAGTGTCCAGGCTACACACACACACACACACACACACACACACGAAACATATGTGGCACAGGTGCAGTGCACCTGTCCATAGCCAAGGGAGTTTGGACACCTGCAAGTCCTCCACCCCTTCTCTCCTTGCCTCCCCCGCCCTCAGGTCACCCCGACGCCCTCATCGACCCTCCACAGCCCCTTTAGTTGTTGATCGAGGTAAGGTGAGAGCTTTTATCTCAATGTCAGAGAGGAGAAGCACAGCAAAGGATAAGCCATTATAGTGCTACAAATCACCACAGGTCCCAGCTCAAACAGCTGTGTGAAACTCAAACCATGCTCGGGGGAAAGCAGAAGAGGAAGACGAGGAACAAAGAGGGGGCAGGAAGAGTAAAGTGAGGATTGTACATTGTGCTTTAAGGTCCTCCAATTATTTTACAATCAATGCTAGAGCAACCTCAGCACATCTTTTTCTAGCGCCATTGAATTTAGTGCCACTAGATGACAGCCTTGAGCAGAGAAAGCGTTCAAACTATCTTCTAAGCTGATAGCCAGGGGTTCTTTGTGTGCTGTACTTTATGTACTGTACTCCAGCCTACAGACTGTTTGCTATACAATCAATGCTGTGCAGCTTGTAAACACACAGTTCAGGGGCTAAGCTTTTGAAGTGATAGAGCTGTGGTTGAGAAAGTGCAGAGCAGCTCTGAACACACAACATCCTCTTTAAGATACTCGCCTAGAAGTGATGAGGGTTGTTGGCCCAGGAAGTAAAAGGGGTGACTGAACGGCTTGTCACACAACTTCCTCATCCTTCTTTCACCTATTCACGGCCCACCCACAATGACCATACTTGACTGTTTTATCATCATCATGCAAGGTTTTAGTAGAGCTCGAGGAAACTATGCTACAACCGCTCATGCTTTTCTTTAAATGAACCACCAGAAATCCCTCTTTGTAGTTTAACCAGCTCTTTGTTTTCCTTTTGTGACCTTAAAGTCCTCCAGAAGTACTTCACACATGCGTTGTTGTTTTTGTAAAATTACATGTATGTCTGTGTGTGCATGTTTATGGGGTCATTACACTTAATACGACAAGAAAAGGAAGAGAAAAAAAAAGTGTATGTAGCAAAGAGCAGCAGGGAGCAAAGATCCAAAGACAACAGTCAATGGGTGTATTTTGATGTGTGCATATGTGCCTCATTTTGTGTATATAGTGTTTATGCGTGTATTTGTGGCTTCTTGTGGTTGTCAGTGCTGTTCTTCATTAATGACAAGAAACCGCTGGGTGGCTCCTTCACGCCCTTTTTTAATGACTCTTAACTGCCAAGTGGGTACATACACATTCACCCACACACACACAGCCAAGATGGCAAACATGGCGGTTGTGACACATTTCCTCTTCTACTCTAGCAAGGATCGTAAAGCGCTAATGCCTCTAATGGGGCCTAATATAAGACACCATTGAGGATGTGGCCATTTTCATTCATTCATACGTTCTATCTTTTCAGGGGTACGGGGAGCCAATCCCAGCATGCATTGGGCCCAAGGCATGGAAACAACCTGGACAGGTCACTAGTCTACACAGGGCAAGTACGGAAACACACCCTAACACGGAAATTCACACTAATGAGCAAATTTGAGTCTCCGGTCTCATCAGACTTGCATGTATTTGTGAAGTGGGAGGAAACTGGAGCTGCTAAAGGAAATATCTGTGAACACAGGAAGACCACCACAGAAAGGAAAAATTAATATCCTCTGTGCTTTACATGATATATTTGCAGCCGTTTTGAAAAGGACTCTTTCATGAACTTCATGGCCAAGTACTGTACTTGTTTCTAGAACCTCCCTTCTGCATTATAAGACTATATCTTCCAAACTCTCATATGTGAAAGTACCAGCAGACGCCTGTTCCTCTATTTCTTTTTATTCCTGAGTCCTCTCTTTATCTCTTCCACCTCCAGCACACTTTGCATGGTCCCTGCATCCCCCACATCATCCCTCTCCCTGAGAAATTACATCTTTCAGGATGAGCTGCTCTGCCTCTCAGCAGTGAAGAGTGCTGTCTATGCAGGGTTTGAATTTCAGCGATGCACCTCAGTGCCTCTTGGGAGGGTCTGATTGAGGTGTAGGGGTACAGTGTGTGAGTGTGTATACTACAGACAGTTGTGTGTCTGTGAACATCCCTCGCTGAGTAGATATGTACTCTGCCGATCACACCGACCACTCTCACGGTTGTTTAGCTGAGTGGAATGTGTTATCCATGGGGGTGTGCGTTAGTCGGGGGCCAGGATACACGCATGATACTCAGATGTTTTCTACTCTGGGACCCGCGGAGACTATCACACCCCTATCACCGCTGGGTGAATCTGTGAGGTGCCTCCTGGCTACCAACACACTCACACCTGTCCTTTCTGCACAGGTGGGCCTGCTGAGGACCGGCTGAGCCCCGCTCACCTGCATTCTTGTCTACATCTGGCTGTGTTTCTCTGTGTGTCGATGCATCTCTGTTTGTATGTCTGTCTTGCTTTGTCTTTGTCTACCTGCACTTTCTCTGTCAGTTTGACTTGTTCCTTCCTCTCTTGCGTTGTTCTGTGTACATCTTGAGCCTCATTTACCTTAAACTGTGCAGTGATATTAGAAAATTTAGAGGGGCTATATATAATTTTTTCCTATCACAACATATCCAACGTTAGCATTAACAGCAATGCCAATGGTAACTCTTGTTTTGCTTCTACTTCTATCACTTTTCTGCTACTGAAATTAGCATACTAACCAGGTAGCCTCAGCCTGTCCGGCCTGTCCGGCCCGTCTCGTCACTTTCTGAGTGAGTCACTGTAGTGTCCAGGCTTCCCTCAGTCCAATATTAAAGGATGAAGAAGTAATCCTGCCAAGAGGACGTATTCTAACCTTGTCTTGTAAACGCAACGATGGCTGAAGAACTTACATATAGCCCCTTTACCCACAGAGTTACGACAAGACTTGTTTTCACACTTTTGTTCTTGTACGGCTTCATCAAACAAAATACAACGTTTTAATAAGTGAGCTTTAGAGCGGATGGGGACTGGCTTTATTTTCTATATTTAAAAGAACAGAAATGATAAATCCAAGTATACGACAAGAAAGCAAATTTCACAAAATGTTCAACTTTTCTTTTAAATAAACAAGATTCTAAAGTAGTTACATCAGAAAATGCATTCATAATATACATATATATATATATATATATACATATACATATATATACATATATATGCATATATTCATATAATCAATCATATTATGTTCTGTAAATATAAAAGCAAGAAATAGGCTAGAACAAAGTTATACGCATAGCCTCATAAGCAGCAACTTATAATGACCTATAAAAAACTTTTCTCCCCAAAAAAGACAGAAATAACAACTTGCATTCAGTGTTTAGACAACTTTAATTTTATTTTTTTCAATTCAGTTTTTCTAATCTAATGAATCAGTTAGTATAAAAGTGTCTGGATAAGGCACTTTTCTAACTTCATTTTCCTCTCTGCTCTGCTGTGTGGCCAAACGCGGCCTCGCCAGTATCTGACAGTGTGGAACTCAAACCAAATAAACCCTGTAGATTTGAGTTAGTGCTTGTTCTTGTTGTTACAGCTTTTTGGCTTGGCGCAGGCCAGGACCAACACTGACTTTCATTCATGTAGCATTCAGAGCTGGCCAGAGCCGTAACAACTTTGTTTTATACAAGGCAGCAAGGAAAACTATAATGCTGGTAAAATGTGTCTAAGTTGTCTTTACTTACAGATAGTAGATAATAAAAGGCATCTTACAAGCGTCTACAAATTGTTAAGAGAGAGATACTTAAATCCTACTTGTGTATTTTGTGAAATTGGGTTTTTTATTTTCCCTTTATGAGCAACAACAGGCAAAGTTCTGAAGAGGATTCTTGAGGTATTTTAAATAGTTGATATAAAATTAAATATTATGGGCAAATTAACACAAAAAAACAACATTTTCAAAAAAACCACAAGAAATACTGTTTATTTTTGTTCTTTTCTTACTGTTTTTAAACAATGCTGCTATGCTACCTCTTCTTGCCGCATCACCATAAACAATTTGCAGACCGCAAATTGCAGGAGTCTGCTGGTAGCTCAGGTCTTGCTTGTTGGGCTGCCAGGTTGCTGGGATAGACAGTACATGTAAAATGCATATGCATTTTGTTCTGCTACTTTCTTTTGTTTCTCATTCTACACACTGTGGTTGGTGACTTGGAGGGAATAAAAGAAAACCTTACAAACAAAGCCTAAGTCCCTCTTCCACCTGGAAACCAAAAAATGGGCTTTGATGTGAATGTAGGTTGCGTGTTTCAATCTATAGTGTGTAATATGAGGCTGATGGGAAGTTGGTTAGAATAGTTTATGTTGTCTGTTTGGATATTGCATGATGAAAAGTCTGTTGCTGTTGTTTTTTATTTCATTCTTGCATAGCTTTTGTTGGACATTTTGAGGTTTTATGAATCTAAATAAATAAAATATGCATTTGGGTAACCTACTGTGTGTGCATTCAGCAGCGTTTTAGTGTGTGTAGGTGTCTGCACACCCACAACAGTGTTTGTACGCATGTGTGTGAGTGATTTTGACTATCTGTACTGTTTATATCATGGGGGATTTCCAGAACATCTCTCCCTTTGCTTGCAAATTTTCCTTCCAGCTGCCCCCATTGAAATCTGCACTCTTCTCGTTTTCTCCCCCCTCTGATGCTTTTTTACCTCCCACCTGCCAGACTCATACACTGATTCAGCATCTGTCATTAAAAAGCAACCAGCCCCGATAGTCTAAAACCACCATTCTATTTTATTTGGATTTGATTTGAAAGGTGTAACATCGTCATTCTTTGTGGCCCAGGGTTTTTCCACATGCAAAGCACAAATGTTTCAGATTTTTTAAAGATCCTTTTACACAATGCATGGCACGAATCTCATCTTTTACCACGATTCTTTTTAAATATTTAGTTAAGGTTTGAAGCAGTTTTGAGTTTGAAATCAAATGGTCCATTTCTTTATTCTGTAATTGCTAAGCTTTCTTCCTGCACACACTGGCAGAAAAGGCCTGTACATTTACCTGCCCTGAATATTCCTCCAAAATCAGTTTTTCTTTTGCTATTATTGAAGGTAAAGCACCACTGTCCGCTGTTCCCATATGGCTATAAATACTTGGGGAAAAAAAACCTTTCAGACTGTTCATTTTGTGCTGCTTTGTTTGACCAAATCCGTTTAGGGCTGAATTCTATTTGAGCTGTGTACTTTGACACAAACTGACACTGAGGTCTCAAATAGTTCTATAGACAGGCTTCAGTGATCTCTACACTTCAGAGTTGGTGATGGTTTCTCTAAGAAGTGAGCCAGATGGTTCTGCATTCAAGCAACACAGCAGGATGTCGAGAGACACATCATGAAGGTGTTAGAAGTTGGACTGAAGTGATGGGTGTTCATGGGCAAGGCATGTCACTGTGATGGATTCTTGGAAGGATCGTGAGATAAAATATACTTTTTCTCTTAACTTAAATATGTTCATTTTAGTGGTTATGTGCGCATGAGTCACTGGGTGAAGAGCTTGGAGCCTGTAGTAACAAATGAAGTCTCCCCCCATTAAAATGGACAAACAATGTACTTTCACAAGTACTGGATCCATTACTGCAAACAACAGGATGTGACTGACTTTCCTCAGTTGTACTTTGTGGACCATTCTGGCAATGCAGTTGACCATAGTCATTAGTGAGAAAATAATAAACATGACATTTAGTTGCTTGGTTTAGTTTCTTGAAACAGACATAAATTCACAATAAGTGGGTCTATTGATTTTCTGTGCTGCCATTTAGAATTGGGTACATTCCTTGGCCAATGATAAAGAGATTGTTAAAGGAGTTTGGAAGGAGTCATGTCCTGTTTTAAGGAGTTTTATCTAACCCTTTATTAGACACTTAGCACCTCATCAGAACTTTCCAGACAGAGTTGTTGAAAAAAAGGATGATTGGAAGCATGCCAAACTGCAGCCATGGTAAGCATGACTGGCAGGTGGTTGTGGGTGTTTCACTGGTGGCATTTCCCAGTATGGTCCACACCCGACTGGCAACAGGCTGCATCTGTTTTAAAAGCTGCTCTACCATGATCTGAGCGGTCAACACAAAGGCATTCTGAAAGGCTGGTGCTTTCATGAGCAAAATAGGTTTTAATAATGATGGCAGCCATGCTCCATGTTTGTCTTTTAAGCTATCAGATATTTGAACTTTGTCTGAAAAGCTCTTAGAAACAAAGCTAGTCACTCCAGGTCTGTACCATACTGCTCAACACATTTAGGCCAACACCACATGCAAAGCACACAGTTGCATTAATAGGAGGGAGTTCGGCAAGGAATTCCTCTTTGACTTCATAAGCATTGAAGTCATTTTTCTTAAAATCTGCTCCGCATTCAGTCAAATAAACTGACCAATTTACCTTTTGGTGACTAATTGAAATGGTCTTAAGGGAACCTTTGTTTTTAAGGGAGAAAAAATAGGACTTCATCCCTCTTCCACCTCACCAGCCTTACACCTCTCATCCCTCCCTCCATTCATCATCAAAGGTCCATGTGCCCGCAGCGTAACACCGTGTGTGCCTCCAACAGTCATTTATCATCATATAGTTATTTCCAAAAAAGAACCATTTGTGTAATGAAAGCTCAGAGGGGAAAAAAATTGAAAAATTGGAAAAAAGAAACAACTTTTAACCTGTAATAAAAAACAGACATGCCATGTAGGAGGCACGGAGGTGACGTCTCTTTTGCTGCCAGCGCTCCCCAAAGTGGGGGAGGTGGTGGGGAAACATTACATTATAAGGAATGAATTAAGGCTTGGATGCAAAGAGGGAGCTTTAGATGCTCTTCACTTTTATGAGGCTGCAAGCAGAACCAAGCGCACTGGTGTCCAGGGTTGGCTCTTAATAGCTGAATGCTCTTGCACAACGGCATCACCACTGACTGCCATGTTCCCAGAACTGAGGTACATTTTTCCGCTGTTAAGATGTCACCAAACAAGTGTTGAGAATGTATGCCCAGCACAAGGCAGATGTCTCTGGAAAGAACGTTAAGAAGATGCAGAAAGGATTTGTAATTGAACATCTGCAAGGAAACAGTGTTTTCGCTGAGATCACAGTGATGATATTAGAAACTGAATTTTACTTTTGATTTGATTTTGAGTCCTTTTTGCTATTACAGCTCATGTTACAAGCTCATTAAAAAGTTTGGGGCACAAGCAAATACTGTAGCTGCTATTTAATTATAGCAATACTTTAACTTTTTCAATATACATTTTTCATCCAAAAAAAATGCCATACATGTAGGGATGTTAGGGAGTGGGATATCCTTTCCTTTTTGTACTTTTTTGCACTTTTGTTTTTTTGATTGTGTCTTTGGGGGAAAAAATGCTTTCATAAACACCATACAGTCATTGAGAGGATTGCCTAAGTTTATCGTCAGCACTGGAGTCTGGCATAAAGCTAACATTCCAATGTTATCCATCCATAATATTGTAGACATGCATGTAATCCCTGTTTATGCTCGCATCTTGTATGGTGTACAAGTGTGAAATTTGTAATTAAAGACTGAGAAGTGCTGGTCAGGGATGTGAAGTGAAGGCAGGAGTGGAAGAGCAGGTCATTTCTCATGACAAAGTGACTTATACTCAGTCAGGTCAATGCAAGCAGATGTGTGGGAATGTCTTTTTCCTATATGGATTTTTAACTCTGGTACCTTGGATAATCCTGACCAGGTGAGTGGTGGGTTCTCTCTAAGTGTTGCAAAGTTTGAGCAGCAGCTACAGAGGATCATGGTCCTGTTTATACAGGGACCCCCATAGTAGTCTACAGTATGTTTTGTTTTAAAAAATGAGACAATTTTAGGAGTTAAGATGAAAAGGTTTAACAAACCTTGTTCAAATATTAATCTTGTGTCAACACATATAATAAATTATCACTATGATTTATCATTTTCACGTGTCTCCATTCATCCTGGCAACTAAACAAAGCTGGCTTTGTGAAATACCTACAGTACTTGGCATGAAATACCCTCTAAAATCCACATTGTGCTTGTTATTATACAGCAAAAGCTTTGAAGCCATGAGGTAATGGACTACTGTGCTGTATTTCTTCTTGACACCCTCTTTAGCAAGGAATCAAATCCAGCACATTTACCAGCTGAAAGCTCTTTGATTAAATGTCCAGTTTACTGATGGTAATAGTTGATAATTGATCATTCACGTTATTTATCGAGTGTAACGCATTTGCAGTTTGCAATTTCAGCCACACCTTGTTTTCTTGCCTATTTCTGCAGAGGGCACTGGCCCAGGAGCGCACATGTGGGGAAGTAATGCTTATTAGAGGGAAACATACACACACACACTTAATCTACACTCCACGGTTGAACAACAAGTTGAACTCAGGCAAAAGCTACTGGACTACTGGTGAGGGGAAAAAAGAAGAAAGCTTTTTTTTTTTTTTTTTGGAAAGAACTGTTCGTCTTTTTCAAGTGTGAGGTGCAGTGTAAGAAATCTAGTATGGGCTTCCTTTCTCTTCAGCTCCTGCAAGCCGATCCCAGAGCCCACAAACATACCATCTCTGGCCAGTGTGTGATAGCTTTTGTTAAAGTGGTTTTATGGAGTCTATCATAAAACATAAGCTTGTATGTGGTAGACATATGCACAGGCTTTACTTTGTTTACAATTCATCAACTTCTTAACTTCCCTTGTTTAATTTTATGTAGCAACATACAGACGATAGTACCTTTCTTTTTTACTTACAACCACTTTGTCTTGCCAGTCTGTCTCATTTTATCCCTCCGTATATTCCTGCTTCTTTCCTTAGATTTTCCCCTCTCCTTCGTTCCTCTCACCACAAGATTGGCTACTGTTACTACTTAAGAGAAAGTTATGAGACTATGAGAGTGCTACCGTGAAACAGACTCAGGGTTGGTTATGGTTCCCTTCAAGCAGCAGGTCCTGGATCATTTCAGCAGTTGTCCCCCCAGATATTGAGTGTACAATATGTTTGGGGGTGAAGTAAGCCGATCCAAATGCAGTACCAAGCTGGGCCGGGATATTTGTTTAAGAGTCCTTTCTGTAGTGATAGCTGTGCCTAACACCAACATTGGCATCAACTACAGTACACATGCGTGTTTGTAGAAACACACACACAAATTTGCCATATCAAGTCTTTCATGTTCAGCGAACCTTATTAGGGAAAAACAGTCAGAGATGACATCACTGCTAGGGCTTAGAAGAAGGAGTTGTAGTGGAGGTGTCTGTGGAAAGAAACAAGGGAAACAATACATTATTTAGGTTTCCTCCTCAGTGGATTATTGTCTTGTCTTTGCTATTGATGCAATGGCTTCATGTGTCAAACATAATCACAATGTCTGGAGATTGAAGGATTAAATTACTCGTAGGAAAAGAGAGCTGTCGATTGAAAACAGAATCTCAGGTCTCACTTTTTATGTCTTTAAATGTCCTGAATCTGTCTTTTTGATATGGATGGATAATCAGTTATGTGTCTTATTGTTCTGTTGTTGAAACCCTCTGAACTTTGTGAAAGACTTGAGCTCTTTCACATCTGAACCAGACTGAGGACAACCAAGTAAACACAGATGAAAGTGATCAGCACCTGATCTATCTAGGGACAGAATCTACATATGGCATCTCAAACCACCATTTTCTTTGAGAATTATAGATGTACAATAACTGTACGATTGACTCATGAAACATTTATGATGCATAGAAGAAACCATTTTCCATAGATGTTTTACTTTCTCATTAGATATATAATTAGCTTTTATCTTTTCCATCAAACCAATGGGTATTGTTTTTCCACAGAATAGCGCCTGTCATATCAACATGATGTTCTGTACTTGGATTTTATTAATAAAAATCTATATTTTTAAATGTTAGCAGAATACAGTACATAGATGCATACAGTAAATTGTGTGTATGCACATACACACTCTTGGAAGCGGAAGAAATACACATTCAAGTCCTCAAATGGGCGGTCTGTTATTATCTTTTAGCAGTAAATGAATCCTTGTTTGTATTTTAATAGAAATGTCTTCCAACAGAAATGAGTCTACAGTTTTCACATGAATCCTATCATTCTGGATGCATAGTTGAGCTGTGACGATGCCACAGATAGTGTCTCAGAAACTAAAGCAGACGTTGGATCAGATGAGGGTCTGACTTCAAAGTTGTTTTAATGCGCCAAACTCTGTCATGACCAACTCTGCTCTATGACCATGTGGAAAACATTACCTCCATTACTTTAAGTGTTTCACAACATGGCAAGCAGCAATATTTATTAAAGAAAACAAACCACAAAGAGCACAACAGGCTCTCAACCAGCTCCATAGGTGCTCAAATGGGAGAAACACAGAAAAAAAAAAAAAAAAAAACCCACAACAAAACCAATGGGACGACCATGCCTCTGGCTTCTGAGAGTACAGAGATACATGTTGGGCCAATCATTGTGTTTTATTTGTTAAATTTGTTTAGTAAATAGGGCAAACAACTAAGAAATTTAAATTATTTGTGTGTTTCAGCTGTTACATTGTTTCAGTTCAGTGTTTCCAGTAAAACTGGACACAAAATTCCTGCTGAATACAAAAAACTTATTAAAAATAATACTTTATTTTGGGGTTGGGAAAACTCTTTTTAAAATTCATCTTTAAACATCTTTTGAGAAGAAAAGAGAGGGTTTTTTGAAGTACATAGGAATTTTTTTCTAAATGTAGATGTTTTTGTCATGTTTTGTTTTTTCATTGGAAAAGAAGCTATAAAGGGAGAAATTTAAAGAAAACAAATATAGAATTTAGCCCAAAAATTTCACAAACGTGGTGGTTAAATGACAACAACAAAATGAAAAAAACTGACACGGGGAATGTATTTATGTTGGTCATTTGCTAAAATGAGCGTTTTAATTTCCAGATCGTAAAGATCTAGGACAGAGATAATTGTACATTTTGTCTGTGGTTTTGGTGAGAATGTACTGTATGAAGGTATTAAATCATGGAGTGTTTGCTCTCTGTTTGAGCCCTTACCAATCTCCTTTATATTATTTCCCTTAAAAAGATGGCAAAATCAAATGGAAAATGATAAAAGAGAGGGTGACTGTCAGTATAGTAAGAAACGTTTCACAATCCTTCATTTGCTTATTTTATGTCCAGTTCCCTGTGCATTGTCCTGATTGCAGATGTCCTCCGTGGGTGTGGCCTATAGAATTGCCTCCTAATCCATAACACGCTGATAAAAGCACACAGCAGAAATATGCTGGTAGTTTTTAGACTTCCCTTTCCCTCTCTAAAGACTTTTTATTTATGCAAAACACACACAGGCACAGCCGTGTGTACCTATCTAATTTTGGATACCAGAATGGATCTTTCAGCCCTTACTTTAAGCAGCATTTATTGATGTAAAATGTGACGAAAAATATGAAATGTCTCTTTTGCTATTTTGACTTTTAGTATTTTTTCTCTTCACATTTGATGATTTCAATAACCTCTCTGAAAACAAAATGTAGTGACTGTAAATCAGATGACAACTCAAGTGCTCTGGAGGTTAGTCATGTTCTTTTTGAGTTTGTCCTCAGCTGCTGCTTTGTCTTCAACATTTTTAAATTTAGTTATGTCCAAAGATCATTATAAAAATAAAAGTCTATAATGCTTAAATATGTTTTGTATGTATATGTGTGCTTAAGGACCAGTATTGGCATTTTCACAAATATACCAACATAGCCAATATAGCCATACAAAATGATGCAAAGATGGAAAGCTACATTTTTCAAAACAGTAAAAATTGTCAGCATAAACAAATAATGATGATCATGCTAGATTTTCAAAATTTGTTAAAACTGAGGGTTCTCAGTGGCATGAGGGCAGGACGATAATCACAAAATTTTGTTTTCAGAGATAAAGCACTCCTTTAATTTAAATTATGGCTGAACTATAGTATTTAGAAATTAGAACAAACAACGAGAACAACACATTAAAAGGACATTTCACATGCACTCATTTGAGGTTGGAGCACAATCTGGAAACAAATTCGGTTTTAGTGTGGATGTTCACATCAGGTCTCAAGTTACAGAAGGTTCGCTGGGTTCATCTTTATCATACAATGTGAGAAAACCTAAAGTGGAACAAAGCATAATGTTAGCTCTGAGTTTCTTTTGGGAAAGTGGGTTGAGGCATACTTTGTTTTCATTTGCACACTTTGAGGTATCGCGAGCACATAAACACATACGACCTGTATCACTCAATCTCTCTGACATACTGATCTCTAAAAAGCACCGAGGCTCTCTGCCTTTTCAAGCTCGGTATGGATTGTTATGATCGTCTGTCTTCATCCAAAGGCCAGAAAGAACCGAATGAAAAACTACCACATTTAGAAAATGTCATCTACTTACTCATTTTCAAATTGAAGTCAGCACATTCTTTTGCCTTGAAACTTTTATTTCTTTCTACTGGACACCTTCAACATTTATGCTGTTCAAGAGCAGCAAAATGCCTTTTTTTTTTTTTTTGCTATACTTTAAGGGTTTAAGGGCATCCAGATATTTGTGCTTGTGAGTGAGCTATTTGCGTGTGTATAGAGCCTGCAAATGGTGTGTCAAGCATGCATTGGCTGCTGCTATGACGCACCTGGCATACCCCCACTGTCTTGCTAACAGGGCCCGACAGGTCTGCTCCATGCAGGTCCAGAAGAGGAAAACACTCTAAGATAGCTCTTAAATTGTGATGAGTTGGCATGTCATTACTAATAGTACTAGTAGTACTATTCATTACTGCTTGCATAGTTGGAATATCAATTTTTATAGGTCAACATTCATGTTTTGGCCAGTTAGGACAAGTTTGTGCTACCTTGCATGGAACATTTTAAGGCTGTGATCTTCAATGAATGAGTGACATACAGGATGTACAGGATCACTATGTGATAGGATGAGGTTCGAGGGATAGAGAAAGACCAAATTGTCCAAAGTTCTATACACACACACACACACACACACACACACACACACACACATACACGCACACACACACATCCACATACACACATGGGTATATTCATTCTGTGTGTGCTTGCGTGCATGCATGCGTTCCTCTACCCGTAAAGGTAATGCTACATGTTGGTGGGTTCCTGACCCAGTGTGTGTATATGTAATGTACTGTATGTCTACGTATTGCATGTATGATTTTGTGTGTGTGCATGTGTGTGCATGATTTTGTACTCCGTAAGCCCTCGTCTTTGATGTGCACTCCCTGAGCTGAAAGGGTAACATGAGAACTCAGGACCCACAAAGCTGCTCTCACCTGTACCCTTTGATGATAGGACAGAGGCTAAGTAGACCAAACCATGGATGTCTCTGTCATGAAACACACACACAGACACACACGCACACAGATATTCTCCATGACCTTTTATTGTGGTGAGTGCACAACTCAAACCAGTCCAGCTGCCTTTGTTAGCCATCGCTCTGATGCACTCCTGTTACGATGGTGGATGGATGGGTGTCATGCAGAGGTGAAGGCCTTGCTCTCCCCTCTTCATCACTCAGCTCTCGCTGCACGAGCCACTGAAAACTCTGGACAACACTATTACTTCCAGACCACTGCTCTTCTCCACACGTCACTCTACATTACAATACTCTTCATACCTCTCTGTTTATTTATAGTGTTTCTCTTATTTATCTCATTCACTCCTCGCTTTGCTTGAGGAGTGATTGTTTCAGCCTGGTGTCAGACAAATTGCAGTCAAATTTTGTGCTGAAAACTAAGGTTCAATGTTGCAATGTTTATCTTTTTACTGGATTTTAATTTCCACTAAAAGGATTTGTAATCTTACCTCTTTGCTTTAGGATTAAGGAGGATTTGAGAACCAAATTACGAACTGAAGACTCTTTACAGCAATCATTTTACAGCAAAAAAAATAGTGTATCTTTCAAAGGCGGTCGTGCACATCCCCATTCTCGAAAAGCTGTTGAATTCATACACTTCACAGAAGTGCACTTGTCTATAAAGTATATTGCAGTCGCAATCAAATGAAAATAATTTAAACAAATTTGACCAAGTATTTTTTGATATTGTGCCTTCCATATATTCATTCACACAGTTTCTGTATTTGCACTGTAGGGAATCGGACAAGATTGACAGTTGGTCATATGTGACTGCTTTGCCCACAGGAGGGAGCAAAAGGGCCATTTCTTATTACTACCATGTTTATCTACCTGTCACTGCTGAGTGTAAATTCATCATGTAAATTACAGTCCTACTCTTGCTTATTCACAGCTGTTGGCATCAGTGGTTAACAATAGTCTCTTTTCAGTCCAGTCTGCAGCCACATAGGTACAATGGTTGGACAGAGAGTGATGACTTGACAGTAGGATGAGGAGATCCCCTGTGAACAGGTGAACCAGATACTAGCTCAGGTCAGTACAAGGTCAAAGCACAGAGCGAGAGAAGCGACCTGTGTGTGTCTGTGCATGTGTGTGTGCATGTGGAGGTTAGTACTTCCATGTGGTAACAACCCTTCCTCCCTCTCTCTTGCACTCTCTCTCACACTCACTCCTAGCTCCTCCCTCCACACAAACCAACTGTTTAGCCAGGCAGAAGTAACCCATTGTCAAACCAAAAAGGCGCTGAAGGGTCCTGTCCTCTGGTCGCTTCATCCATCCCTTCATCTCTCCACCCCTCAGAGGGGATGACAATGACCTCTGTTTGAAACAGAATAGGTGCTGCACCTGTGGAGAGAGGGGGTCCCGTGCAGGCTAGTTTGATTTACCTCTTTTATCCTCATTATCAGTATCACACAGCAAACACCAAAATAGATCACAGATTGTCCGATGTGAAGCCTTTTGCACGACAGAAGCATTTTTCTATTCTTTTCTGATGATCTTTGGACCCAGGCTGACAGTGGATAGTCAGTTTGGGTATCAGCCAGGTTGAAAAGGGTAAAGTTTGGATTGAATGAAAGATTATAATAATATGGGAAAAATAAGTCATTGCAGCGGAATTGATATGAGTTGATAAGTAGGTCTATTCAGCACCTCTGGGTGATAGTTTGCATTCCTTACATTGACAGTTACAATGCCAAGTCATTGCAACAGTACCAACAGTGCCACTACAATAGAGCTAAAAAAAAAAAACCTTAGGAAAGAAGTTTGCAGCAATCTAAAACCTGTCAGTCCATCAGAATTCATTTATTAATGAAAGAAAAGGCTGAGATACAAATTTCTCCTGTAACTGTTACATTTTTGCTGAAAAGACTCATTTTTGACTGTTACAAATGTCATTTGAATCCTGGCAGGAATTCACCTGCAACAGGCCCAGGTGAATTCCTACCACCCAAAGATGTAGAAAGACCCTCTGGAAAATGTAGAGGTAACTAACTGAGTTAAAGGTTTAAGTAGTAGATGTCTCCTTTTACGAGAGAGACAAATAATTACAAAAAAAGTCTTGGAGTGGATTAAGCAATGTCAATTAAACAGAATTTAAAGGAGGAGTTTTCCGTTAATGATCACATGCACAAAGATCAGATGTACAAGTTTGGGCCTACCACTTGGCCTACACTTACTGTCAGAAAAACAAATGGAAGAACCAACTGCACACATACTGTAGACTGTGGAGACATGCAAAGTGATGTTTGCTTGAGCCATAGTCATAACAGACTCAAATCAAATCAACCACCCATCCATTCTCAGCCAGAAAGCCTCACTTCTATTATGTATCTGTTCACATATCCTCATCTCTTTCTCCTCCCTCACATCCCTCCTTCAACCAGTCCCCCTCCTCCTCACCTTCATATTTCTTTATTTTTTACCTATCGCCCTCCTGTCCCCTCTCTCCATCTCTCTCTTCCCCCGGCCCTCTCACTGCTGTCTCTATGCCAGCCCCAGTCTGTCTGCAGTGACCCAGCCTGAACCAACAGAACTCTAATCCCAGGATCACCTCTCATCGCTGTGTGACAGAAAGTGGGATCAGCCCTCCTCCCACCTCTAGGATTCTACAGTCCAATTCTCACGGCTGGACCACACCACATAGAGGTGGAGGTGGGAGGTTGGGTAAGACTGAGAGAATGACAGAGATAGACACTGACACATGCGTTGTATATTGTCTATGTAATTAGAATGAAAGTAGTGGCTGCTATTTATGGACACAACTGAGCCTGTGTGTATTGTGTGCTTAATTGTCTTCCGTCTGGTGCTTCAGGGTGCAAGGTGAACAAGGCTTGTGGCAACATTTCACTCATAGCTAACATGTTGTCTGTATCATCTCCTCCTTGATGGTAAGCTTCACACATGCACTGTAGCACAGCAGATCAGCCTGCCACAACAGACTGAGGCTTAACAAGATGAATCTCATCAGACGCACACATTGGCTTAAAAGGCTGAGGCTCAAGCAGTGCCCATATTTCATAGTCTTTATTTGCTATTTGCGTGTTTTCCTACTGTTTTGTACTATTGACAAGCAAAAATCGTAGTACAAGTGTAGTAATGTTGAAAAACACTCATGCATGCTACACTTGTGCTAAGATTTTGCTATATACAGCAATCCAGGTCTTTCGAAACGGCTCCACGAGAAAGAGTTAATAGTTAATAATGGGTCTGGTCATCCCCCAAATTGCACTGACAGCTGCTGTTAATCAGGAAAGTGTCTGAGCCATCGCGGGCCACAAGGAGAGCAGCAGGCAGGCAGACAGGGCCCTCTGAAAACTGAGGGGTTGACTATGGTTGCACTGTAGCATGACAAGATAACACACAGCACATCTGCTTAGTCTCAGCAGCCACACTTTATCATGATCAGCCATTATTTTAAGATATTGAAATGTTTCAGGCCCTAATAGTATCATGGAAATGTCAAGCCTCACACATGTCTTAATTATCCAAGAATTGCATTTATTTTTAGTAATCTATTAGTAAATCAAGTCACCTAAATAACTTCTTTAATTGTATTTCTGAAGGGGAAGATAGGCCGACATTACTGCATTAATGTGTATTGATGGTGTGATTTTGTATTTCTTTTAACGTGTTACCCCAAAAAAAAAAAAAAACGAGCCTGAATCTGATTTTCTGTATGCCAAACCCCCAATGAAACTGAAGAGTTAAGCCTATCTCCAGCAGTTATCTGCTCAATGTCAAAGCTCACGTATTTTGTCATCAGAATATTATATTTCCATTACACACAATCCTGCATCCATTACTACTTGAGGCATCAAGTAGTAATGGAAATCAAATTCAAAACTGAGCCTTTGAGTCCTAAGGGTTTCCTTCGGTAGCTCTGTGTCATGACAAGATAAAACAAAGCACATCTGCTTAGTCTCAGCGATCCGGCACGGCGGAGGGTTGGAGGGATAAACTAGTCGAGTGGAGCGTGTGGCAGTGGTGGGTGATTTAAAATCATGAGCTGATGGCTCTGCTTTTCCTCTGTTGGAAAAAGGGGGGCAGCTAAAAACACAGAGGGTTTAATGCACAGCCCCATACTGTATCATACGAGTGTGTTTTTGGGTGTGTTATGCAAGGGCTGGGTAGCAATGGAATAAATGTAATAGTATTATATAATATGTTGTGTTGTTGAGCATGCGTGTCTGTATGCTCTCATACACATATTACAATACAACCAAATGCATATGCAGCTGATCGGAGGTTGACACAGCACAGTACAATCATCCCAAGGAGGAGTTGCATCCTCTGACTAATAGGGTTAGGTTTATCACTGTGTCATCAGTACTTCTCACCACTGGATGTTTCACATAATCATCCTCTAATTAGCAGAGTCTCTCTGGAAGTGAAGGTTGTTATTTTCAGGTCGTGTGTTTTTGTGTTTGTGTGTGTAGGTGTGTGTGTTTACGTGGCAACAAACCATGTAGTCGACAGCACAGAGCAGAAGGTGCTAAGGAGTTTTGAACCAAAGGAAAAACTCATCTCACCTGTAAAAATACTAACTACCTCCCATTCAGTATAGTACACAGTAATGTGCCACAACAGATTGCCATCAAGTCCTCCAACCTAAACGTCCATGTAGGTTGTTTGTCCCTACCCTCTGATACAAACCATAAGAGTGTTTCCTGAATTAGCACTTCTACAGCAGCAGGAGATATGCCACAAATGAACTGTCACAAATCAAAAAATAACCAAGTGATCTTTTATGTGATAGTGCTATGGTACGGGTTGGGGTGGATAGATCAGTTGAGAAAACACAGGCGCTTCACACAGGAGATTGTTGTTCGTTTCCTGTGTGAAACTGATAGTCATCACTGTTTCTTTTAACCATGACTGTTCCACGAACTTAACTGCGTGTTTATTATTATAACGATGATCACAAAGGTCCGGTACGCCTGCTGCTGTAGTGGTGCTATTTCAGGAGACACTCCTATGGGTCGTATCAGAGGCTAGGGATAAATTACCAATATGGTGGTTTAGGTTTGAGGACCTGTTGGAATGTATGGAACGTGTTGTTTTGGGGCATTTGCTGAAAAGGCCGATGCTGTGTGACATGACCGTTAGACGCCACTTAATAAAACGTAATTATGGGTTGTAATAAGCTACTTCGGCAATAATCTATGGGGTCATTTTTTATGGGAGTCCAGAATGTGTGAAGAAGTTGGGGAAATTACAGTACAACAGGCTATAACAAGCCTATTGTCAAGTTGTATGATGAAGATTTGTCATATGGGCCATATGACACATTGCATATCTTGATAACTACATTTATGTTATGAGAACAAGTCATAAGAACAAGGAGGTAGGATGAAACCATTAAGACACATGTTTTCTGAAAACGGAACCATGTTTCATTCATATATGCAGAGGTTTATCTACTTTTTAAATCGCATCACTTTTGTCATTTTTTACATTCGTATGCCCTGTGTATACCCATTCAACAATGTGAGACAAAATGATAAAGAACAAGTCGGCTTGGTGTATAATATTTCACAGAGTGTGATAAAACACAGAAATTAATAAAACCTTCACAAAGTATCTTCCCGCATGTTACTCTTCCTCTCTCTGCTCTCTTCCCCTTTCCAAAAAGTGGGACCTCTGCCTTGCACAACATCCCTGGAGCATGGCACTGCCAAGCAGGAAAACTCACACACTCCCATGTAAACATGCAAGTACTCTGAGGGCCTTTTTCTCTCCTTCATTATCTCTCTCTGTCTCCACATCTCATTTCATTGCATTTGCTCACTCAACCCTTTCTCTTATCTGTCAATAAAACACCTAAATTACTTGAAAAAACAGATCATAGAAATGGGGAGGATTTATGTAAAAGTGGAATATAAACTTTCATCTATCTTCAGGTAGAAAACTTGGGCTCATGTGTTTAAGTCACATTTTGGGTCTTAACAATTTCCATGATAGTTATAATTTTATGAGTACCTTATTCTTTCCTTAAAAGGTTTGTTTGTGAGTCTCTACGTGTGTGTGTTAAAGTATCTGCTTGAATGTACAATCATGGGTCTACTTCGGAGGAAATTTCCCATCCATCTTTCAGTGTGTGTGTGTGTGTGTGTGTGTGTATGTGTGTGTGTGTGTGTGTGTGTGCGTGTGTGTGTGTGTGTGTGTGTGTGTGTGTGTGTGTGTGTGTGTGTGTGTCTATGTATGTGTTACCTGGGGTCATAACTCTGCCCAGGACAGTTTTATAAAGTGTGGTGCAGGCAGCGAAGCAGCAGTAAATCAGTTTTATTTGCTGTGTGTTGGGGGTCAGCTCTCTTGACACCCCTGGACCCTGACACCACAGGAATGGACTGGCTGACTTTTGCTATTGCAGCTGTGTTGTTGTAGGATGGTAGTTAAGGTGGATTTATTCTCGAACAACCATGGTTCACCTGAGGGAGAAGAATGGTTGCCATTGCTTTTTTTCAATATTTAGTTTAGTTTTGACAGTGCACAATTTTATTTAAGTCCCTCAAATGAAAACTTATTCTATTCTCCAATTACTGTATTTTTCTTTTAAATAAAGAAAAGTTAAGCACTTTGGGAAAATATGCTTGTTTGCTTTCTCGTTGAGAGTTAGATGAAAAAATCAATACCACCCTTTACTTTCTGTTCAAGTTCTGATTTATCATATTGGTGCTGCTGGTTACATTCATCACTACTGAATTCTATCTTGTTGAATTTCATATTTGAACACATGGAAACATTTTTTTCAAGCCAACAAATACTCATACAAATAAATTATTCATTCTAAGAGAACACCATACTTCTTATATAAAAATTATCTGCAAAGCACAACAAGCTGGATTGAAGTGGACCAAAAGTGTGTATCCGTAGAGGTTTTTGAAAAGGCAGACTCAGCACTTATGCTTTCATTTCCTTTCTGTGGAGTCGGTCTACTGCAAACAGTTGAAATTAATTATTGCAAAGAATAAACTTAAAAGGTAGACACATCAAATGAAGTAGATTATGTTATAACTTTTTTTCTGTACGTATGTTTTTCATAATTGGGGAAGAGAAATTTGTTATACAGAAAAGTAAACTGTATTGAATTTTGTGAATGAAATGTCCATGTTCCACATCTTGTCAGGTCTAATGGTTTCGCTTTGCTGTCAGGGTCTCATCCTAAATCTTAGAGAGAATGATTCATGATCCCCACACAAACTCTCTTGCATACACACACAGTCCTAGAGAGCGGGGCTGTACTGTTTGGCACACCGATGATATAAACACTATGTGGGAATGCAAACAAACTCCCTCTCTAGTTCTCTTTCTCTTTCAGCAAACTCTTCTGAGACGCATTTACTTAGAGCTCCTTTCCTTAAGTTCTCTGTTTCAAAGTTACAAGACTTAACAAAATCCTGTTAGGAATTCAACACTGATACTCAATGCTGATTCCCTGAATTTACAATTGAAAGAATTTATGATGTTGTATAACACCTGTCATGTGTGCTAATGGCTGCAAAGGCAGACTGTGACTTGAACATGCATGTAAGATTGAAATGAGCCATATGTGTATTATACACACTTGGCCTGGATAGACTTTGTGCTTGATAAACTTCTTAGTTAAAAGCATGCTTATGTAATTTTTGGAGGTTCACTGCTGAGTTACTTGGTTACCCAAAATGTATTTCATATTTTGACCTCATAATTTAACTTAGAAGCTCAAACATATTAGGACAGCACAACTATGATAACTTGCCAAACGTGAAACACAAACTGAAAATGAGGACAAAGTACAGTTTCCACTGATGTATTTGAAGATTTTGAAAGATAATAAAATTTCTCTCTAGATGAGGGGATACAGTCACTGTAAGTAACCTGTCTGTCCACAAACTTCTGTCAGTGTCTGAGTTGTTTGCTGACTCTCCCTTCTTCTTCATCATCCTCCTCCCTTGCTCTCCTCCTGGATCCTCGAGGAGGGTCTTCATCCTCAGTGTGGCTGGAAGAGAAGATGTCAGGCACTTCATTCTTTCTTGACCTCAGGGGAACCTCCGCCTCCACAGGCTGGATGACTTCCAGGTCAGCTCGAGGCTCAGCAGCAGCGTCTTCAGCTTGAACTTCATCATCATTGTCATGGCTGTCATCAACAATGGCAATGTTGTCATCTTCATCCTCGCTGTGCTCCTCTTCTTCAATATTGCGCCTCAGCAAAGTGATGCCTTCATCCTGCAGTCCATTATTTATGATGAAATACAGCCAGACAACCATTCCTGGTTCCAGTCGCTCATCTTGTGCAATAGCCACCATTACAGAGAACCGCAGGGGACGTGCTGGCCCTATCATTGAGACAAATATTAACCACTCATATCATAGGAAAATCATCCAAACTCTCTAATCTGTGCAATGCTCATATATGATAAATAAATCAACTTGTTTATTGTAAAATAAATCAATAATGGGTATTCAATAGATTGGAGGTTGTGGATGATTTTCCTATCCTTACAAGTTGTGTCTTATACCTCCTTTATTTGGCGAGTAGTGATCTGTATATATTAACTGATCATAAAGCTCAACAGGAAATCAGTATTTGACTACTGATCTGTTTTCCTTGAATAGCTTCTGCAAAGACATGTTATACATTTTAACAACTTGTCAGATTACACATCAGAAATGTCTGTGTGAAATGAGGAGTCAAGTTCTTACCCTGATGTGGGGTCCGTCTCCGTCCATTTGAACTGAAAAGATCCAATAGTAAGATACAAATATCTTAAATCCACATTACCATATTGTCTGTCCTCATTATTTACCTTTCATATTTTCAATACATTAGAGTATTGTCTACCTTACCTCAACAAAGCAGATGATAATTCTTATCACTACAAATCCTCACATTGTAAGTTTGGCACGCTGAAGTTTATATAAATTTAAAATTTGTTTATGTAATTGCACTGAAAAGGTATTTCTTCTTTGGGATGCCCACTACTCTGCTGCCAGCCTTTTACATGAATGCACTCATAACTGAATTGGAAAATCCTGGGATGCCACACTCCTATTGTGAGTCTTAATATCCAGAACAACCATTAGGCTCTGTGAAGCCAGTGGACACTGTGGAAATAGTCATGACTATGTTGAGCTTTCTTGGTGATTCTTGCAGGGGTAGTCTGAAGGATGGCCTTGCGGTTGCACGTGAATGAGCTTCTAACTTTCTCTCTGAGTAATCATTTTACAAGTAAATATAGCAGAAACCATAGCATAGCTGTTGTCTTTAACTTATGTGTATGGTGATTTTAGCAGTGCAGAGCAGCAGTTTGGAAATGGCTTGAAAGTGACTGCTGGTTAACATGCAGTCTTAAGGGGCCGCATTTGAGTCACTATTTCATACTTGTTCCTTTGTCTGACAACAGACACAGAAAAACATGTAAACAGAGCAGCTTTATTGAAAATTTGGCTGTATTAAAATACTGTATATGTAAGCACAGAGAGTAAGAGAGAAGCAAACTGATAAAGGGCCATCCAGCCACATACTAGGTTTTTATGTAGTGTTGTTTTTTTTTTTTAATCTGAGAAGTAGCACTGAGAGCCAGGCTATCTTTTTCAGCTCCATGATTTGGGATTAAGGTCCTTGCTCTAGGGTACCTCACTAGTAGGTGGAGTAAATGTTTCCTTCTCACTCTCCCTGCTCAGATTTATCCGGCTGATGACACCCAATTCTCTAACCTTAAGCACGTCTGTCCCAAATGGGATGAATGGGTTAAAACTATGACACTAAGTTCAAGCAGCAAATTAAGTTTACTCTTAGATAGTGGTGAGCGTTTGCACAAGACCCATATCAGCTTTGTGAGTGAACAAACAAGATTTTTTAAATATCAAATAAAACCAGTGCAGTACAAGGCGCGCTGGAGCGTGACCTTTGTTGATCTTATCAATGACATCATCATAGGGTTGCATCTCAATTCAAAAGAAAATGGTAACCATTGTTACCATGAAAATAGCAAATGCAGTTTTAAAATAATAAACCAGTAATTAAGTAAGTTCCCACCAGGAAAGTTATTTAAATGCTGTAGATTATTCAGAGAAGTGTATGTTATGTAAATGCCTATAGACATTGGAAGACACCGGCCAGTGAATCACAAATCATTTACCAGTCAGATTTTTTTGTTGCAGAAATATTGCTGAAGAATTGTTTGTCTTCATAGAAATCGTGGAGTGGCTCAACATCTCACCTGCTAGAGATCGTAGTATGCAATATCTTCTGATATTCAGGAGAAGCCTCTGAGACAGCCAGTGGAGTGTGTTTACTGTTAAAGATCAGTGTCATACGCAGATGACAGCACATTACATGAGTTCCACAACTTTTACCTGCTTAATTTCTGTGCATGTGGACTTTTCCCGCAAGAAACAGATATACATTTACAATGTGTATGTTTACAAAAGAGATTTATGTAGAAAAGGCATACAGATAAATTGGTACCAAATCACAAATTTCACACACAAGGGAATTGTTTCTTTGAATTAAAAAGTTTCACAATAGCAAATACCTTTGAAGCAAAATACTTAGGAATAGCCTAATGGTTTGGTCTTACTATGATTCAGATGAATAAAGCAATGTCCTTATACGCTCCCAACTGTCACACCAGAGACCAGGGTGTGAACCTCCACAGTCCTGTCTGTGGTTGGGTTTAGGCAACAAACGCACTTTGGTTAAGGATAGGTAAATACTGTGGTTTTCTTGAGTCAATGCGGACTCTTTCTGTAATAAACCAGACAATTATCTTTTTTTTTTTTGACTATGATCTATCCCAAGTGCAGCCAGTGCCTAAACATAACCATTAGAATTAAAAACAATGTTTAATTTTAATGTTTAACAATGCTATATTTGCTAAAGTGGATATTGTACTGTAAGATTGATTATTTTGGCAAAAAAAGTCATGCTCTAAATCTAATATTGTTTTTGGTGTGAGACACCCACTCTCAAGCCCTGTCTGTCACTCACTTGCCACCCAAACAAAGCCCACAAAGCCACAAACCAAATCCGTATTTGTGGCTTTGTAGCAGTATATATGTTATCTGATGTACAGCATCATTTATTACACCCTAAAATATCTTTATTTTTATCAGCTTAATAAATCCACTGTTGTTCAGGCTATTTAAAGACATGCAAATGGCGGTTAGTAATGTCAAAGCTTTTTGTGTTTTGGAATTTAGCAAACCTGCCAAGAACAATTCTATAAAAGCCTGACAACAAACAGGAAAGCATGAATAATTTCATATATGCTTCATGTTGACAAACTGCTTTGATGATTTCAGTTTTTCTCATAACAGTTGCTATTTATATTGAAGACATTTAACCAGAATCTACCTACTTTGACTCTGTATTTCTATTAATAATTTGTTGTATAAATACATTTTAAATTTTTTTAAATAATGACCAGTTAAAGAAAATGACAAGTTAATAATGACCAGACCAGTGAAACTGAATATTTTTAGTGGTCTACTGTGTACAAATCTAACAGCATTTATCAAAGGCAGGTGAGTCTAAATTAATGTTCTTATGAGGAAAGCCATTTTTGAAATCATTTTATCAAGGCTTAAAATATGTTTCAGTCAAGTGTATTTTGCTGTAGGCTATTAACGCCCACACGGTACTTAAAAAAGTAAAAATACATTGTTCTCAGCACCAAAAATTTGAACCAACATTATACAGGATATGTGGAACATTCACGTTTGTAATTTGATTGTAACATTGCAAGTGAAATTCAGAGTGCAGGTATGTGCCTCAGGACTCTTGAAAGTTACAGTATGTGTCCTGGTATTTGTCGCTAAGTCTACATTAAGTCAACAACATGGCTAATAACCTACTTATAGTCGTTTGTTTCAAGTCAGGCCCTGTCTTTCTGGTCATTATTTAACATATGTTATCTAATAGATAAGAAAGCTGAAGAAATCATCGTCTCACTAGACAAGCAAAATCAGTACAAGCCTTACTTGCTGTCTGACCCCCTGCTGTTTATAAAACCATTACAAATTGTGCTTTCTGAAATAACCTGTGTCTGCCTACTATTGATATACATATATGCATACTCAGCAGGGGATAGAGAACTGACTCTCTGATGCTTTAGGCTTTGTGAGATAAGATGAATGAAACTCCAGTTTATAAATTCATCCAGCTGCAAAAAGAGAGAGGATAAAAAGCCACTGACTGATCTCATATATAATCTTAGTCTTAAATTTAACGTATTACATGTTGTAAAATGATCTGAGATATGCCCACAAGGAAATTTGATGATAAAATGAAAGAACTAACAATAATGTATACTTTACATTTTGGCCTTTAGCTGCATGAGAAAAAAATATTGGATTAATTAAGCAGATTTGTATGAATAAATTATCACTATATCATCCTATTTCCTTTATGTTTTTCTCTATATTTTAAAATCTGGGAGAGCATGGTGAGTTACATTTAAAAAGCGATCATCTGTCCTTAGTTTTAGATGTAAAGCTCTGTGTGTGTGGTCTTCTCCCACAAGCAGCACTGATTAAAAGCACTTCATCAACATTGGACAACTTTGCCACTTGCAAACAGTGGTTCAAAGGATGCCCACACACCTCTGCACATGTGCATTGGTGTTTAGAATAAAATGCATTGATACTCAGCAGAACCAGGAAAAATCCCCCTTTGCACATTCTCTTTCAGAATCTGGGGGCCATTTCCTCTCTTTTTCTTTGTGTGTGTGTGTTTGCGTGCACCTGTTTTATGTTTCTTAGCTATCAACTCTGGAGGTCTTTCAAAGCAGGTTGCAGAGTCCACTAGTCAACAGATCTCTTCTCACAAGGTCAAGGTTAGGCTACAGGCCTAGTAGTATATAGTATGAAATGTAATAAACTTAAAAAAACAAGATTCATTACAAATGTATTTGTGAACTAATACTGAAAATACTGTAGCTGTACATTTGGTTCATTTGATTTGGTGGTTCTTTTGTGCTTAGTTAGAATGTGAGTTGCACTCAGATTGTATTCACCTGCTGGAGGTCCCTAATTGGAATAGACGCTGCACTTGTCACACTAGTTAACCAGTCAGTTTGGTAAGCCCTCTAGCAAGGCAGAATATAAGACGTGTGTGTGTGTGTGTGTGTGTGTGTGTGTGTGTGTGCGTGCGTGTGTGTCTGTGGTATCCTAAGGTTGCCCCCCCTTGGACCCAAATAACATCCAGAAGCACTCAATCTCAATCTCTCACAAAGGACTGGAAACCATTTCACCTCAATAGGCCCAACGTAAAGACCGAGGGTCTCAACACCTGAGAGCAAGAGTATGTGAGCGAGAGGGAAGGCGAAGGAGTATGGCCTGTATGGATACATACACACACACACACACACACACACACACACACACACACACACACACATACACCCAAGTTAAATCATACATATATTATCCTGTTTGAGTTCAGACATACTGCATGTACACCTTTGAATATATGAGTTACAGTGAACCAAGATTGCCCAATAGAGTGATATTTGTGAAACCAACAAAAGAAAGTACACTGGTATTAATTTACAATATAACAATCTTGGGCCACAGCACACTGACGAGAAGTAAGAGCTACAGTTTTATGTTAGTTCCTTTAGTCACCAAAAAAAAGTGCAGAAGGTTAAACAGAAAAGATAATTAATCAAACATTTTCAAAATATTCAAAGAGACAACTGAGAGCCCAACTGAGAGCCCAGACTGCTGTTGAGATTTATTCCATACTTCATTATATTATGATATCAGTTATGATAGCAAAAGAAATTTTATTATGATTTGCAGCATTTGGCTGCAAGGGAGCTCATTCCATTGTTCCCATACTGTTTTACTGTTATCATTTATGACATCTATGACAAAGAGATTAGGTGTATCTGAACTGAAAGGGTTTATTCTGGGTGACTGCAAACTTCCAACAGAATTCAGGAAAGGGTGTCAAAACTGGCAACAGAATCAAGTCGTTATGGCAGCACTTCCTGGTTAATGGTGTATGAAGAGCCTTTGATCGCCTTTCAGAGCCTTAAGCCACCATCACTGCAAAGTGGAAAGTAGAAAAATGTGTTGAGGCCAGCAAACGACTTGCTAATTATCAAAAATACCCTTTTTTGTATAGTGGTTATCTACAAAATGAGTTTAAAATAGCTTCCTTGGTCTGTCAAAACACATACAATTTGAATGAATTAAAGTCTAACAATGTCTTTACGACATGTGGGTCTGTTTTTGATCTTTCCTTGAATTTCATTTTCAGCTTCACAGTTTACTGTTAAAGCTTTGAGTCACAATTTGATTTACGTTACAGATAAAATACAAATAGCAGCTGCAACCAAGCTGCCTCTTGACTCGACCAAACTTAGAAAATATTTTTGAACAATTCCATAACCTTTCACCAGGAATACGGTATGTGATACCATCTGTGGGATATAAATGGCCTCCGTTAAACGGCAGGTTCCTTTATTCTGCCTGCTCATAAAAGTTGCGTCCATATTGTGTGAGCAATGTAAAAAAAAAAAACTGTCACATAAATATGAAATCTGCCCACTACACAAAATACTCATATATTGGATATCTTCAATATACAACAAATTTACATTTTTATCATTATTAAATGTCTGATGTATACTGAATTACATATCATGTATGAGATATACTGTATACAGATATTAATTGAAAAGAAGTACAAGTTCCAAGTGTTTATATCAGTAAATCTCAACAACTGTGTTGGACATTTGAGTTTTCATGCTTGATTTGTGTTTCCTTGAGATTATTAATGTCTTATCAGGCTTCTTATCATCTGCTGTTATGCATAGCTGCAATATTATATTCACGTACATTAACCTCTTACCAGGCACGGAAACATTTGCACTTCAAGCTCAGTAATTTAGGGTGGAAAAAGTGAGGTAGAAAAAAACCTCCGGCTCTAATATGTATTTTTATTGGTAAATATGATGTATTTTGCTCAAGGCTAGTCTCTTTCATTTCAACCTGCTGCCAAACGCCAAAGCCTAAGGTAAATTAATAAAGACCATGAAGCCATGTGCCATTAAATTGGACTCAAAATCCTGGCAAAGCACCAGACGCCCATTATTATTTATTAATTTATTTTTAATTCTGCAAATGCTTTGCAGATGTTCCACATACCTCATGTTTTTTGGGAGAAGATGTGAAAGAATAGTAGTGGTACCTAACATATGCTGATTTTTTTTTTCCTCTCACTTACTTGTAGCAGAGAAAAATGCAGCAGCTCTTAAAGTGTAGTCTGTTTTAGTTTATTTTCAGGTGCACGTCTATCTGGAATTCCCTTGTACCATCTGAGGTTGTGTGAGATAGAATTTGTACTGATCTAAGTAAGCAACCATGAATAATTCTTGCTTTTCCTCCCACTCTGTTCCTTTGTATTTTAGACTTGGAAGTTGACATAAAGATTTCTGCAATAAGAGTTCTTAAGTATGCCATGTAGCTATAAAGATGCTTATATTCAATGTGTGTCTATCTGGGTCTAAAGACAGTTCTTAACTCCATGCTTTTACGATTAGTAAAGCCTGCAAAAGAAGTATAAAAGGCTGTGTGACTAAATGTTGTGTCACCAGTCTGTTCTATAGCTCTGAAAACCATCTCTCCTCTGCAAAGGTTGGTTTGGGTCATTAAATCCATCCGGCAGTGCATCTATGTGCTTATATACAAGAACAAAAACACATCAAAGTCATATACTGCCTACACAAACACACAGAGCCCCAGTCAAAGTGCAGTAGAGTACACCAATCAGACCACAACAGTCCAAACCAGAACTGTTTATAGAGATCTTACTATTTTCTCCTAAACCAAAGCAGAAGACTGCTTCTGTAATGGAGGCTGTTTGAAGTCCTTAAT
Source organism: Xiphias gladius (assembly GCF_016859285.1). NCBI lineage: Eukaryota > Metazoa > Chordata > Actinopteri > Istiophoriformes > Xiphiidae > Xiphias > Xiphias gladius. Next base: position 9,987,799 of record NC_053421.1, read on the forward strand.
CAGTTTTTAATGGCACAGAGTGAGGTGGATATTAACTACTACATGTGTGGTTTTATGGTTACTTGCCATTGCAGTAGTTTGCGTGCTATATTAAGCCATGCCAGATGCACTTAAACCCAATGCCTCTTGTTCAGATAGCTGGCTAATGATAGTAATAAACAGGTGCTCTACAAAATATTTTCTTTTGTAATGCAGAATATGACTTTTTATTTCCCCCATGCTACTGCAACTATTGGTCCATTGAGATGGAGGAAGAAGTAGAGGACACGTCTATTTCCATGTATGGCCTATAGAAGGGTCAGTGAGGTTTTGTGATTTGTTATTGTGATAAGTACATATAGCCCGTATGACGGGAAGGGCGGAAATTACTCAAGTTATGAGACTCATATATTTCTAATGTGGTAAATGTGGGTTTTGTTATATTTGTGTACAAGTCTGTCTTACTGGTGGCCTTGGTGGTTAGCAGTCACTCACGTGCACAACAACAGAGAATGAGAAAGTTGTTTAAATGAGGGGCACATAATAACAAAAACTATTGGGCTGTGAGGCTGACTTTGACACAGTGGCACTTTGAGCTAAATGCTAACTTGAGCACGCTAACATAACCACAATGACAATACTAACATGCTTAGCAGGTATAACATTTATCGTGTTCAGCATCTTAGTTTACAGGGTTAGGTTGAGGGTTCTATGTATTGTCTGGGAACCATGAATATCTGTACCATATTTTGTGACAATCAATCAGGTAGATGTTGAGACATTTCACTGGATAAGTAAAACCTTAACCTGCTGATGGCACTCAAGAAAAAGAGAATAACCAAAGATTCATCCTCTTGGGACCATGAATATCTGTACTAAATTTCATCGCAATGCAATGTCATGGAGACATTTCACTAAAAGAACAAAAATTTCAGCCTAATGGTGGTGCTAGAGGAAAGGTCAAGGGAAATCAGTTGGATTCATCCTCTGTGCAACACGAATGTCTGTACAAAATTTCACAGCAAACTATCAAATAATTGTTAAGGTATCACAGTTCGGACCAAAGTGGTGGACTGACCGACATTGCTGTCTGTAATTCTGTAATTTTACACTATTAGCACGATAAGTAAACTGTTAGTGTTTGTTGAATAAACAGTTTGAAGTTTTATATTTAAGTTTTTTATATTAGTTTTATATTACAGCATATGGATGGCTAGCTAATATAGTAGTTAGCACGCTAGGAAAAAAAGCAGCGCTGTGTTCAGTTTGACCAACAGCTACAGAGTGGATCAGTTGTAGGTCTACCGTCACGATCTTCTCATGTAACTGTGGATGTCAGGCAAGCTGAGCTCATAAAGTGCAGACTAAAAGTCATTAGAAACAGTTATTTGAAAAGTTCACACTAATGGGAGATTTGCAACATAATACCAAGTAGTCTGTTTTATTGTACGTGATGCATATTATACAATAATACATGGTTTTAAGAGTCTTGTAATACACAATGCTTCCAAAGTAATAACTTTTAAAACATGATTAGTTTACTGTAGTGTGTTGGTCAGGTTTTTTTTTACTGATGGAAATAAACCTTCTGCAGCAGCATCAGAAAAGGTTAATAACTCAGTTTGAGAGTGATAACCGTGGGTCTAATCCTGTGTTTTCAATTTTTAATACTCGTACTTTAGGTTTTTGAAGTTTTATTATGCTATTTGTATGTTGCAACAGACTGAGCTAGCACTTGTCAGGAAGTATTTTACCCTAATTCTGTTCTAATTGAACATGATTTCAGCTAGGTCTTATTTGAGTTTCTTTTTTTATGAAACTCAGTATCACAGTTATCCTTTCTCAGTGCACTGGCCAGAGTGAGTTGGTTTTCCACCTTTGTCTTATGCTCAGTGTAATATGAAGACCTAAAAAACTCACAGAAATGCTGATGTAAAACCTCAAAGCGAAAACTTTACACGGAAATTACAGTACAGAAAAGTTTAGAAAAGAGGCTGAAATAAGCTGATATTTCATACTTTCTTCAATGCATTCAAAACACTGCATTACTGACCACCATGACAACCACATCCGATGCACTAGTTTACACTTCTTAATTTAGCTGTTCATCCAGTTACAATGGATGTATTAAAAGGATAAGGAGGCCCATTAAGAATGAATATGTACAGGGTCCAGACTTTCATGCTATGCTACTGCCTGGAGCCACACGGCTAGCATGACTAAAAGGGCTACCAAGGTTGCCAAGCTATTTGTTGGCCTTTCAGGATTGCTTATTTACCTGCTCTGGTGATTTCCCTGTTTATTGTTCATCTATGTGTATCTGCAGGTCTGTCCAGCTCTTCTTACTTCCTTTACTTGCTTTCTTTCTCAGTGTAATGCAATGAGTTAAATTCCTCAGTACAGGGCCAGCTGGCTGGACTTTATAGGCCTTTAGGTGGAGATCCCTGTTGCATGTAAAAGGAGACCCTGTCTGCAAGGTGCAGTGCTTTACAGTGGTCTAATCCAGCAATAAAGTCATGGAAGAGAAATAAACAGAGGAAAACAGTGAGTGTTCTTTTACATCGGCCCGGTCTTTCCTGGTTGGATCTACTCTCCGGTACCACAAGGTTTAACATATTTTCCATGATTTAACTGGCATTGTTAATTGGCATTGTTTGCCTCCAGTTTTTACACTGGGGGTCATGGAGTTCGTTACAACGGTTCTCTCCCATGTATATCTCTGTTAGCACCAGGTGAGACTTACAAGTTTTTGGATTTCTGTCAGCATCTGCACAATTAATTGTCATAATCTTATAAATTACAAATACAAAATACAGTGGCGACAAAAGACCTTAAACAGTGGAGACCTCATAGAGTTGAAAGTTGCTGACTTCTACAAATGATCAAATGTCGTAATATAGTCTCCTACAGAACACTTTTCATCTGGGTCCTGCTGCTGAGGCCTGTCCTGTGTTTATACGTGCAGAGCTTTCAGGGTGGTTGCAGTGGCTTTGGGCTCGATAAGTTGTTTTCCTTCAGCACTGGCATGGCCTTGGCTACGTTTGATGGTTGATTGAACATGAAAACACTTGACTGCATTCTGAGAGGATGCCGTGAAACTGTCAGCCTGCCTGCTTTCCCTCCATCCAGTCGAGTCGAGACTGACGGTGGTGGACAGACAGATGATCTTCTAGACCTCAACATCCTCAAACTTAACAATCCCATGTTGACTACCAGTAGACAAGTGCTGATTGGTAAATGGATGAGTTTTGGAAACAAGAGTCTGTCTATTTCTCAGGGTTCTTCGCATTCAGCCCTTCCTCTCTCTCTCTGCAGGTCATCAGTCACACTCAGGTTAATGAGGCCTGTTTGCATCTTTACTCTCTCATAACAGAGCTCTTAATGGAAAGCAGTGCTGTGCTTACGTGGTTGCAGTCATTCTAAGGGAGTATTTCATTTTATCACTGGATATTACACTTCATCTAGTGGAAAACCAGAAAATCAGTAGATAACCTTAAGAAATCATATGTTTTGTCCCAATTTTTGCTATAAATTAAACCAGATTGCTCCATGTTATGAAAGGAGGACCTAACAGAATGAGAAATGCTTGTTTGTGTACTGAAAATCAAAAGGATGGAAATAACTTTTCCCTTTAATCAGTCCAGTTAGGCTGCTTTTGGATTCTGGCTGAGCCAGTAACATGGCAACTGGAGATGTTTAATGCTTTATTTACATTAAGAGCTTAAAGATGGTTGATATTGATTGTTTTCCCTATCGAATATACTTTTTTTTTTCATTGATGGCAAATTCAGGGAAGAATATGTAATCAGATTATTCTGTTTTTAAACATATTAAAAACAAAATTCTCTGCCACAATTTTAAGTCATTCTTTTCTGACTAAGAGAGAATTCATGTTGCACTCTAAAAACAGTGGAGGTTGTTTCATTAGATTACAATTATTCATGTCACTCTCTCACATGTCAGTCTTCATTGGATACTTAAATAAAAGAAGTGCCAAAAAAATCACCTTTGATTTGATGGTGTAACTCTAACCAGACTCTGAGCTTTGATTATCTCCCAGGCCAGACTAAACTCTGCTTTGCAGCCAGCTGCTGGGGAAATATCCAGACACCCTAGAGATGACCCCACAATTATGAAAATGAAGTATTAATAGCTTCAAATTGCACCCAAATGGCTACCATTCAGGCACACAAGGAAAACCTGTTTGTTTTTTCTTTCCATTGAAATCATTAGCAGAGTTTGGAAAATTTTCTTGGATGACGTTCAGAGGTATTTTGGACATTTTCAGTGTGTTAAAACGGGAAATGTATGTGTGTGCATGTAAACCTGTCCGTATTTTTTCAGTATCTAACATCTTGGCCTTAAAGCTCAATTTGACAAATATCTGGCAAATAAACTGTTGCCAAGTTATTGTCAAATTTGGGCAATCTGTGATTGTGTGTGCGTGCTCAGGGCACGGAGAGGTCTGTATACAGTGCATTCAGAAAGTATTCAGACCCCTTCGCTTTTTTCACATTTTGATATGTTGCCGCCTTTTACTAAAATCCTTTATATTCATTTTTCCCTCATCAATCTACATACAATACCCCATAATAACAAAGTCAAAACAGAATTTTAGAAATGTTTGCAAATTTATTAAAAGAAAAAAATGAAATATCACATTAACATAAGTATTTATGCTTTGCTATGACACTTGAAATGTAGCCTTCCCCAGGTCTGTGCCTCAACTCAATCCTGTCTCCGAGCTCTGCCGGCAGTTCCTTTAACCTCATGGCTTGGCTTTTGCTCTGATATGCATTGTCAACTTTGAGACCCTATATAAGTGTGCCTTTCCAAATCATGTCCAGTCAATTGAATTTACCACAGGTGGACTCCAATGAAGGTGCAGAAACATCTCAAAGAGGATCAAGAGAAATGGGACACCCAAGCTAAATTGCAAGTGTCATTTTTTAATAAATTTGCAACAAAAATCCCAAATTCAGTTTTTATTTTGTCATTATGGGATATTGAGTGTAGATTCAAGAGGAAAAAAATGAATTTATACAATTTTAGCATAAGGCTGAAACCTAACAATATGTGAAAAACGCGAAGGGGTCTCAATACTTTCTGAATGCACTGTATAAGTTTACCTCACCTAATGCGGGGACTTTATCAACATATTTTTTCCATCCGTTCCATCTAACGAACTTCAAGGCTAATGAAAAATTATAATTGAGAAAAGGAGGGGAGGTGTACATAGCTTGTCAATTCAATTTCTGGATTTGGAGGTTCAATGAAAATGTAATGGCAAAGCAAAGAGGATGAGTTGTTGTTAATATTTTGTCTAAAAACTTCAACAAAGAGAAAGAGAGTTGGAGCATTGAAAACCCCTGAAGAGGCAGAGGAGCAGACTCCCACAATAGGCAGCGGTCCGAGAAAAACTTCTAAGACCTTACTTGCCTTTTTATCTTTATGGCCAAGGATGCATTTTCTGTTGACTGAGAGATATTTTATAACATACAGTATGATTTATTTAAAGACCTGCTTTGTTTCTCCATTCTTGGAATAAGAGTCTGAGAGATGCCCTCTCCATCATGACTAAGCTTTTTTGATCTGACAGATTTTTATTAAGCTGAAACGTATAACATGCATCTTTGTTATGATTACCTCAGTGATGATCCCTCCTGTACATGATGGCCAGGGGACTGAGGACTGTTTGTTTCATGAGTGGAAAGACAAAATCATTTCAGATATCCCTCATGTTTTTGTTGTAAACATGTATTTGAGTGGACCTGTATTAGTCCGCACCCTGTGCATTTCCTGTGTGAGGACCCCCAGCTCAGCCTCTCGTGATGAGCCGGGGTAGATGGATAAGACCCTGAAAACAAGACAATTTCCTGGTCTAATCCCAGGTTGAGGCATAGAATGGTGAGACAGGAGGAGATTCAGCAGTGGGTGTGTTTGTGAGTGTATTTTTAGGTGCAGCATGTAAGGCTTGGTTTATAGTTTAGTTTTCATAGTATTAATGCAGACCACCCCAGGATTCTGTCCCTTACAAACCAGTGGCTGTATGTTTATATATTTTAATGAAAAATGTTAAGGCTTGAAAGGAATAATTAGACATTTTGTGGAATAGACTTACTCACTTTCTTGTTGAGAGTTAGACGAGAAGATTGATACCACTCTCCCATCTGTTCATTAAATATGAAGCTACAGGCAAGAGATGGTTAGCTAAGCTTAGCATAAAGACTGGAAATACAGGGAAATAGCTAGCCTGGCTCTGTCCAAATGTAAAAAGTCTGCAAATAAGCACATCTAAAACTCACTTATTAACACAGTGTTTGTTTAATATATACAATAATGAAGAGTAAAAAGGAAAAGTTGTGATTTAATGGGGGTTTAAATGCGGGACTATTTCTTGGCTGGGTGGTAGTAGTGCCTTACTTTGCAATGTAAGGGAAAATCCTAAAAATGAAAAGAAATGCAACCCTAATTATAAAACATAATTATAAGTGTTCTTTTACCTTTACTTTTGCTTTGTTTGTTTGTATGTTTTACCAAAACTTACTTGTGTTTTTGGTTTAAAAGTAAATCACAAAGCATTTAAGACTTTCTCCCCAGTTTCTTCTCAGCAGCTTGGTCCCATTTAAGAGAAATTCTAGTGGTAAATTAGAATACTTAAGCCCCACAGGTGTAACCAAAAACACACAAGTTTAAATCCAAGAAAACTTTTATTGATTTTTACAAAATAATATATTTGCATTCAAGTTGATGTTATTTCAACAACCGCTGATACCTGAAACAACTTGCAGGCACAGCAATGGATTCTTGTTACTGTTAATGAACATACTTTGTCACTTTACAAGATTAATATTATATCCAATGTATATTTGAGTTCTTTCTTTCTTTGAGCATTACCGTTTTTTCAGTGGAAGCTATCTCCAGTGTGATTGGCCAGACGGAGATATTGAGTTTCCCAGCCACATATTAATTTAATCATGCAGCATTGTTAACACATGTCACTGTACGGCGCCTGGCCCATTGATCCTTCATCAGCATGTGTTACTGCAATCAATACCCTCATTAGCGAGCTGTCAGGGCCAAGGAAATGCTTAGAGAGGAGGCCTTTTTCATGTTCGATTACACTGCGTGCTTTGAGCCGCTGTCCAACTTTGGTGCTGGCCGAGCTTTAAGTGAGCTCAGGGAGTGTTTCATGTCACACGAGGGATTTCAAGCTGAAACAAGAACCATGATTTTACATTTGTTGGAGGGTCTGAGAAATGGCCGGTGTTCACGCCCATTCTGTGGCTGATTGTAATGGAGTCCCTGGTGATTCCTGGGGCCAAAGAATTTCCCAGACAGACGCATATGAATACATACACAAACACTCACATACCCAAACTTCTTCTCACATACACAGCACACGCATGTAAACATTCCTGCATGAACACGCAGCTTTAGAAAGGTGGTGTTTTTGTGTAGAGACAGAAACCACCAGCCTGTGGAATAAATTTGCATACAGTAATGTACCTGCGGAACACATATAAACACACATTCACAGGCATGTTGATGCCCATATACACAAACATATGTGCCAGTTCACGCCAAGTATTTCTATGTAGTAGATATATCCCTTTTACTGTACTTAGAAAAGTGTTTTTGGAAAATGTACTTTTCTTCTGTAGTTTTATTTATGACCTGCTACAAGTAATAATAAAAACACATATTCCATCACCCTCTAAGCCTGTACACCTGACACTCAGCATCTCTGTCTCTTCTACCTGACCAGCGGTTCATGAAATCATTTTATCTCTGGTGAAAGTTGTTTGATTGAATGCTTTCAGTTTTTGAACTTTATACACATGGGCTTCTACCGTGTGAATCTCAATCTGATTAGTTCAGACTCTATGTGGGGCAGATGTGTGAGCTGACCTGGTCCTTTCTTGATGCTCGAATTTGAAGTCACATGAAGATTGTGTGTTTCTGATTATTGTAAGCATGTTTAAAATTGCTGTTAGCACACAACCAAACTGTTTTTTTTATTACCATAGATGGACAAAAAGAGTCACAAGCACCTGTATCCTCCTGTGTCTAGACAAGAAATGTTGGTGTATGTCCATGTGTATGCGTGCATGCACTATTACCTCCTGAAAGACATTATCAGATTTGTGTATCTACAGACAGCCCTGTCTGCCCTCATGTATTTGGATTTCACTATTACTTAATAGCTGCTAATAAACAATTTATGCCACTTAACTCGGGTAATACATTATATCCTGACACACGGTTGAGTAACCACCTTGACTTTCTCTCCCTCTCCTCTTCCAGTTGTGGAAAACAAAATACTTGGCACTCGGCCACAGACAACACTGAGGCCCATTATCTTCTGCATGCTCGCTAAGACAGTTTTGAAAAGAGGGAAGTTCATCGAGGGCCTCTCTTGCTGACTAGGTATTAGGTATTGAATAACTGACCAGCACGGAAATGAAATATGGACAGTGTGTTACTAATGAAACATGGATACTGCTGCAGTTCAGTGAGACTGCAGGCACAATCACCACCACCTTTTTGTTGATTTGTAACAGACTTTGGAGCAGTTGCATAGATTTAGCATCAATGTGGATTATTTGTAAGCATGTAATGAAAATCTAGCACATCAGTGTAGCTTAATGAAACAGACATAATTTGTATGTGACTTGCATATGAGAAAATACCTCTGGGCAGTGTTACAAATGATAGAAAGTTCTATTGATAGATTGTAATGATATGATGATGGATTATATGGTAATTGGATACACCTAAAGGGGTCCAGAGGATTTAGCAGAGAAGGTAACATATGCTTGTTTTCTGCTTGCACCAGTGCACATGTATGAACAAGCGTGCCTGAACGGACACACACACACGTCATGGGGAGAACAAATGATTCTCCCTTTACGCCCCTTCCACACACATGCATACACACGCGCGCACAAAAAAAACGCGCGAACACACACACACACACACACACACACACACACACACACACACACACACACACACACACACACACACACACACACACACACGTCCATAGACACTCCTCTATGTGCTATCAGTCCTGTGTGTGTCTCCAGAGGGAAACTGTATCAGACAACAGAGTTCACGTGACCTCGGGAGTCAGCCTTCCTTAATCCTACTGTCAGCCCTAATTGGGCAGTAGGGGATTGATCTAGTATGCCCTCTGAGTGTGTGTGAGTGTGAGTGTGTGTATGTGCCCTAGATGGCCTGTTAGCTGAAGTTCATTTACAGATGGACTACGGCTCATACTCTAGAGAAGCTAGGCAGCAGTCAAAGAAAGCAAAAGAAATGCCTTTTTGATCATTTGGTCACTTTTATTAGTGATCGAGCAATAAGTGCAGTTAATATTTTTTGTTAATTTCTATCATCATCCTACAACACATTATACCAAAATCAAAAGTCTATTGCACTTCACCAGTAGAGGGCAATACTGCTAAAACTACAGTGACCAATGTTCTCTCAACCCTCTCTCCAACCAACAAATCACATCTTTTATCTCTGTTGTTTCAGGAAGGTTGAAAGCGTTGCTTTCAGAGGAGACATATATTCTTTGAACAAAGAAGGAAACTATAACAAATGATGCTGTGATGTGTCATATAACAGCAGAGAGAGACAGGAGGTGTGACCGTAGATCATGACAAACTTGACCCATAATTGCATTCAAGGCCAAAGGAATTCATAATTGCAGCTAAGATCTTCCCCATCCCCATCGCTTGGACAGCCATTCATCTGTGTGCTCTTTACTTTGAGAAGGAAGTGGCTGTGTCTCAGCCTGAATTATGCGTTTTTAGAGAGCTAAAGGTGAGCAGCTTAAAGGAGGACACAGTGTAAGATGCAAAAAAAGACAAATGGATGAAAAAGTGACCAGCTGGGTGAAACTAACCAGACTTGGCACTGCAAATCACCAGAGACATTCATGAAAAACAGCAAACTCCAACACATGTTTTTCCTGCTTTTCTTTCCATTCTTTTGCCATTTGGAAGGTTTTATTCTGTGGATTAATTTTTTCACATTTTGGCCAGAAGACAACAACTTAGTCACACAATAAACTTCAGGAATACTTTGCCTGCCACTAAATCAGGATACCCCCACTTCATGTTACTTTGTTTAATTATTCTCTTGCTAATAAGTTTAATTTATTTCCTGCTTTTTTATTTGATCCCTGCTGAGGTTCAGTTGTAAACCCTGCAAAAAGCAACTCAACCTTTGTATGATATCATGGGTACAATTATACATTTGATTGGCTATTGGCTATTAAAGACCTATTCATGGTTACCATGATGTCCAGGAAAGAGGAGGCCTATTCAACACTGTAGAAATGATTTAGGTTTTTCCAGTGAGCAACAAAATAATTTTGCAACGTTTAAAAAAATCAAAAAACAGAACCCAAACTAAACTAATATATAGTCAGGAAAACAAAATATTTCCCAACTCTAAAATAAAGTGAGCATCATAAACTAGACACAACTGTCTGCCATTTGTGAAGAATCAGTCTGTGTCTTCTTCGGATGCCCTGCAGTCCTCTCTTCTATTATCCAACGATTTTGTCTGTGAGTTTCCTCTGGTATAATATAATGCAGATCATCCTCGTGTATTGAATATGGTCTAATAGCATAGTTTAAAGACTACAGTATAATGTACCCTGAAACCACTTTTGTTGATTTCGAACTTTATTTATTTATTTATTTATTTTTGCCTCCATTAGACAGCACAGAGGACATTTTATTGTTGATATCACCCACAACCAGTGATTATGTTTCTAAGAAACATAATTTGATAGATGCCAGACAGATATTTTTGTTGGTTTCATTCATGCTACCTATCTTTTTTTTTTTTTTAATTACTATTGCGTTACCAGGATAAGAAAAACATCTAACCACCATTATTTCCATTATTTTTAAAAATTGATATTTACAATATTTAAATATTTCACTGAAATATGGTTGGTTTTTGTTCTTGATGTGAACTCTGTGAAGATTTCTTGAATGACAGATGTACTGGTCTGAGTCCTTAGAGAAAGCTGTTGTTTAGACAGGTAATGGGCTGAGAGAAACACAACCACAGAAACCACTGTTATGCTTGATCTGGTTACACACCAGTGTGTGTGTGTGTGTGTGTGTGTGTGTGTGTGTGTGTGTGTGTGTGTGTGTGTGTGTGTGTGTGTGTGTGTGTGTGTGAGTCTTTGTGCGCTCACCATAACATAACAGCAGGTTATGAGGTTAGAGTGCCTGTGTTTATTTGTTTGCTTAGCAGATGCCCTTATGCAGGGCACTCAGCTTGTGGTTCATTTAACACATCCACATATTTACACAGCTGGATATGAACTGATAGCAAGGCGCTTGTGGTCAAGCAGTTTAGTGTTAATGTTAAAGGTGGAGACAAAAAGTCGGGTTGACACATTTTCTTTCTTTCTTTCTTTCTTTCTTTCTTTCTTTCTCCCTCCTTTCCCCTAATCAATAGCATCCAGCCATACTTCACACCACCACCTCTATATCCAGATCCACTGGTGCACGTTTCTTCTCCATCTTTCCTTTTCTTTCTTCCTCTCCTGCACTTCACGTCCAACCGCTCTCTCCATGATCTGTCGCTCAATTTTTTCTCCTTCACTCTCTCATCTCCATGCCCACCTCTTCCACCTCAAACTCTCCTTAGTTCTTCCTTTCCAAATTTTTTCATCCCCTATATCCTTCACTCCTCCTCCTGTGCAGTTTCACTCTCCTTCTTGCTTTTTCTCCATACATACAAAAGCCACATGGAGGGTCTGCTTCTAATCTCCACATGCTGGGGTCTCCATTTGTTTTGCTCGTCCAGGGACCCTATAATGCAGTTTCCAGTGCCCGGGACCCACTGAGTGTAGATTTAATTAGATAAGGCGAATGGTGGAAGGAGCTGGAGAATTGAAATTGGACATGGGGGTTTTACAAGGAGGGCTGGTTGGTCCTTGGCACTCCATGGGCTCAGCACAACAATGCACGTCACACTGAGAAGGGCAATGAGAAAGTGGAAAGGAAGCAGGACTGAGAATGAAGAATGGAGATGGCATACTTAACTCTTCACTGGTAGTCGCTAAGGATGTGTGTGGCTATTGTGCTCCCAGTGTATAGGTTGCTGGTGCCACATCTAACCATGCCACTGAGCCTGCGAGCTTAAACAATGTGATAAAATTTTGTAAAAATGCTGACTGTGTGTTATGCGTGTGAATAATGCGAACAGTACATTCCTACACCACACAAGGAGTATCTACTGTAATCATTACAAAAAATCATAAGCATTGGTAACAACAGCATGATGTGGAAACACTGCTTTCAGATGTGTAAAGGTCAGTTAGCTCTTACATTTCAGGCAAATAAACAATGACTTTTTTAATGCTTGGCTACAAAATTAATTAGGGTAAATTATTACTCATGATTAAACAGAGAAAACCTAAAGAAGAAAGAGAATAATTTAATCTAGATTCTCAGACATTAACTGTCACTTAATCTAGTGCCATTTTATCCAGATAAAGGTAAACTATAACATCATCTATAGCGGTATCTAAATGTACATGGCTGTTCTTCATTTGCTGCTTTTTATTATTCAAGTGCTGCCAATCTGGTTTCTGCAGTTTTTTCCCCTGTACAGGTATGTGTCTTAATTCACATGAAAGAGATCGGTTGTATTACCTAAATGTACATGTACGGGATTTGGGAAACTAAAATGTAATTTAATTGGCAGTTTGAACTAACCTATTGTAGTGGTTATGGAAAAGTCTGTTTGCTGTTTTGTTAGGTAATGGCCAGATTATGCAGAGACAGTTGTGTGTGTGTTTTTGAGTCTTATATATATAAGACTTGGATTGAATATACAGTATTGTTACCTCAAATGTCCTCTGGTTGCATTCTGGTTGTGCTACGACTCTGTCACACCTCAGGCACAGTTGAAAAGCTTTTTAGAAGAGGTGATTTTTTTCAATGATGAAATGCACATTGAACACACATTTGCTGCTCATTGATCAGTGATGCGGTAACATACTTTTTGGCTACTTTCATTTCTGTTCAATGGCATACCGTCATGTCTTTACTTTCCATCTGTATGTAGTGTATTAGCAGAGAGAAAATTGTAGCCTTCCCCTTCATGCTTCCAGCAAGTAAACGACACAAAGAGGAGAGCCGCTTGTAAGCCGTGAGTGGAACCAAGAGCGGATCATCTGTGGGAGCCCCAAAACAGCCATGGCTGGTAGATGTCGGGGGTTAGTGTATTGCTTAACGGTTGTGTAGTTGAAAATGTAGGGAGAGGAGGTGGTCCCACTGTGTTGCGACTGAATGGCAAGGGGCAGCTCTAGGTATTCCAACATCAAAATGCTCTCTTTTCCTCATAATCTAAAAGTATTTCTCTCAATTTTTGGTCTATGATTCACTTGTTTACTGTTTAAGTCTAACATTTTTTTTTTTCATTTATTGCTTATGCTGTAACCATACTGTGTATCTAACAAACTGAAACAAAAGCAAAATGTTTTGCAAAAAATATAACAGATGAGTTATGTCTTAGACCCATTGTTCTCCTGACTGTTTTTCTATAAAGTTGGCTCTCGGCAGTATTTTCAGTGAATGAAACAATTAGTGTGTCTTAGTAGAGCTTGAGTTGTCAGTACTGTACTCTCTCAGGTCACCACCTCATGTTATTTGCTTTGCGTGATGTCAAAATATTATGACAGTGTTGTGGTTTCCATTTGTTTTCCTTATACGTTTTTTTCCCAGGTTGGCAATAAGACAATGCCAGCGTGTATAATGATGTCAATGTCCACTTCATCCTGCCTGTCATCCCAGATTCACATTAATGTCAGAGACAAAACACCCAAATAGACATACAGGGGGATGGATGGAAAGTGGACATACATGGATAGAAGGAGTCTAGAGTGAATTAGACAATGACATGCCCATGTGTTTGTGAAGAGGAAGTCAGAGTGACCACATGAAATCATGCGATAGACAAAAGAAAGTGTTTTCCTTTGATGGGGAACGAGCATCTGCACGAAAATGAGCATAACAAGTGTTTAGTGGCCGTTGTGACCCTGGGCATAAAAACCCTGCCTTCACATAACTCCAGTTGCTGCATTTCTTAGTCAGACTATGACTATTAGCAGCACGACTCAGCTGGGTTCAATTACGGAGCACAGGCTGTACCAGATAGTCCTTCAAATTATTGGTTTTTAATTGGTAGGTGGAGGATGATTTGATATTGTTGTTGTTGATTCTTCATGAACATTATATTTTTTCCTGTTTAACCATGAGGATTTTCCTGAACATGCACGCACTTCTTTTTTTTATACACACTTGCAAAAAAACACTGTCACAACAATAAGATGCAGCATGGCTTAAGTGACATGTTTGATATTCTTTGTGGGTCCCGTTAGTGCAAGGTCTTACTTAAGTATTACTAGCTGCACAAGTAGTTTCAGGCATGTCTGCTGAATGATCCACCTCACATAACCAATATACTGAACTCATCATTGTATCTGTTGTGTTGCACTGCTCCTATTTGTTCATCCCCTGCAAGGCTGAATGGTGAATTTCGGCGGTTTTGACTTAACAAGAGACAATGGCACAAGAAGGGCTGCAGTATAATTGTGGCACATCCTGTGCCTTGTGGCCTCAAACTACTTATCTTTCCTTTGCTGCCCTCAAGCCTCCCATGTCTTACAATGTGTTTTATCTTTATTTCCTGCTGAGGGACTCTCCCTTGTGACTTTTCTTTACCCCTCCTTCTATTTTTTTTCCCTCCTCCTCAATTGCTGTTTATCTCCAGAGATGCCTGCATGTTGATCCATCCATCAACCAGACTCTAAGGGGCCCTCATCAGCTTTGAGCTTCCTATCATAACTTTCTCAACCATACCCCCCCCACACACACACACACACAGACACACACATACACAGAGTGCACATGTTTGCTTCAAAAAAACAGATGTTATCTTTCATACACTTTGCAAATTTATTTGTAGTCTTTCTTTGATGGTGCAAAGAATGTGTCATTTGCTCTAGATTTGTAATCTGTGAAATTGATTGCTGCTGTATGTGGACGTGTGTGTGTGTGTGTGTGTGTGTGTGTGTGTGTGTGTGTGTGTGTGTGTGTGTGTGTGTGTGTGTGTGTGTGTGTGTGTTTGTGTGTGTCTGTGTTTGTGTGTGTGTGTGTGTGTGTGTGTGCAAATTTTTAGGCACCAATTAGAAAAGAAGAAAAATACCAGGTTTTCCCCCAAGAAATTGTTTTGATTATATAGACCAGCTGGTCAATACAAACTCTAAACTAACTTTAACTCAATACAGACTCTGTTGGGTACACATCGGCACCTGATTGTGATGGACAGGGCTGTCTCCATTTTATCAAAACTTTTTCTTGAGATTGCCAAGTGCTGCTCTGACTAATTACTACTATATGATTGATCAACCAATCACTCGATGAGCTGACAGACACAAGATGCATCTCATCTTGTGATCAATGTTGGTACTCAATGATGGTTAAAAATGTTGCCTCACACATTAAATATAGGTCCTTTGCTGTGTGATATAGCATCTTTGCTCATTTTCCCCTGAAGCTTAAATAGTCTCACATTATATTTCATAGTATAAAAATCATGTAGTTGACCAATAATTTCTACATACCTGCAATTATTTTCTCTGAGCTCTGTCAGTGTATTATAACAGCAATGACTTTCCATTTGGTGAAAATTAGTAACTATAAAGAGGATTTCCCTCTGTCTGGTATTACTTAGTAGTTAAATATCCATCCTAGTATCACGTGTTCCTGGAATAGAACAGGATGTGTCCTCTAATCATAAAAGTAGATGTCTCACGCTTTGAGAGCACAATGCACGAGTATCACTCTTCCGCCATCATACATTAGACTCGTTGTTCTGTGTGAACTGTGCTGTTTATCTTTACAGATTCCAGACGAACTCGTGCTGAAAGGACAGTGGCCAAACATCTGTGCGCTGGCACGGTGCAGCGACAGGTCTGCTGCAGATTCGTATTGTGCATGGAAAAGCATGCGGGCACACTCACTTTACGCAAAAAGACATACACATATTCACATACACGGTTTCGCACATACAGAAAACACATATTTACATCTAGAGACACTTATTGATTGACTGTAGCAGGTGCACAATAACTCATCTTTCAACACAGACATGGAGAGGTGTAAGCTGGAAAGGCATGCTGAGAGTCTCGTACACCTTCCATGGCACTCATGGCTCACCTTGAGACCGCTGGCTAGAAAGAAAACAGTAAAGCCAAGCAGGACAAATCCTGTTACATAGCTATTATGTCCTTGAAATGAGAACCTCGCGATGTGAAATCAAAATTAGGTTAGAAAGTCCACAAAAGCAGGAAAAAGGTTATCACCTAATTTCCAGGACACAGATGTGATTGTTTTAACTCTGATACTGTTCCAGTTGGCATCTGTTCTCAGGACTAAAGATGTTATTAAGCCTCTCCCCCTCATCTTTTCCTTTTCAAACCATGCTTTTCTTCTATGAACATTGTATATCTCTGACTGAAACCATTTTCCACTGTTCAGGATGACACGGAACACCTGCTGTTCATGCACTGTGCTGAGCTCCATTCCAACATAAAGATTTTTCTTTTTTCACTGTTACAAAGTCAAGGACACTGAAAGACAGACTGCAATACTGATAATGTTTACCAAACTCAAATCTTTTAATTTTTATATTTCTATGTCTTTTTTTGGCCAATTTTCTCTCTTTGTCTCTCTCTTTTTGGCTGCAGTAAAACCTATTTTTTTCCAGAAACCAGATGTGATGACTATTCAGAACAGACATATTAACACTGAGGACCAGCCATGGTAGTTGATATTCACAAACTGCTGCATAATCATATTCTTAAAGAGCCCAAGTAATGCATTGTTTTGATGTTCTCTTTTTCCCCCCGTGAAAAACAGCAGGTTTGTGTTTGGGCAGATGGACGGGAGTTGGCTGATGCTCCCTGGGGATGAAATCAACTCTGCCGTAGACCGAGGTCCATGTTTATCTTTGGGCTTTATTAGATGTTGATGTTGGCCGTGTGAGAGAACCACTTGTTTAAAAAACTATTTTTAAGGGAAAAGAGAAAGAGAGAAAGGAGCGGGCTGCAGAAAGGGAGGGCAAGAAAGAGAGCAAGAGTACGTTTTTGGATTTCATGTGCTGTATTGTACATTTAGATAAAAAGACACACATGAACAGGAAAATTTTGTCTCTTGATTTGCACATATAGTACATGTTTCTCCAGAACTAAAGGAATGGAGTTGAGAGGTAAAATTTGTATGTTTGCATGAAAAGAACCTACCTTGTTAGCTGACTAACCGGGTTTAATCAATCCTTGAGTTACTTGTGACCTGCTGGACTGGTGCCTTAAGCTATGCGTCTGATTAAAGATGATGAAGTCAGTTATGTTCTAATCTCTGGGAGGAAGGCTATTCTTGGAAGGCTCAGCGTACACACTGCTGGACACATGACTTAATTCGGGCCTTAACACTTTGTGCAGTGCTTGATTTGACCCTGTGCTGGCCCTTTGTGTGTAAGCATATTGCACTATGTGTGCTCTGTCAGCACTTGGAAAACACACTTGTCCTAACTACACCTACAGCGGTACTGTGAGAGATGCTTTTGGTTGCCTTCCATTTAAACAAGCATTAGTCATGTTTGTTCAAACCGCGTGTAGAAAGTAGCCTTCTTGCAGCACGCCTTGCCTGACAGTGCAATATGCAACAGTAAAACTTAAGGACTTTAGAATTTAGAGCACCACAGTGAATTATTGTATTTGTTAAACGTACTTTTTTTTTTGCTAACGATGACACTGTTTACTGTGGAGAACTTGTTTTTACCAGCCATAAACCAACCAGCAGTGCCAGTTCTGAGGGCAGGTATTTCCCAACTCACATCCAGTATAAAAAGAGCTGCCTAACAATTTGCCTAACGATTTGCGGAGGTATCATTATCCACCTGCGTAACTTTGACAATGAGGTCTAGTTGCACAAGATTACCACTAGGCCGGAGCAAAGGTGAGAAACAGGGAGAAAAAGGGCAGAGCAGAAATAATTGAAATGGAGGACCAAGAGAAGGAGATGGGATAAGCAGAAAAGAAGTGATGAGAAGAAGGAAAAAGCAAGCAGGAGAGCATGGGGAAGGGAGAGGAGTGCATTTCTGATTGCCAGAGGTGCACCTGAGTGCTGTTTAATGATGACTCATGGGAAAACAAACTGTGGATCCAATTGGCTGAGGCCACAGCTGGCAGACCTGTGGCTGCTGCTGCCATGTTGTGTCAAACTGCAGTGATGTGGGGAAACACCAGTGGAGGGAGCATTACTCTGTCTTTTTCCAAGAAACATTTTGATGTTGCAGGCTATAGACGCAAGCTGCACTGAATATCTGCTTAACTATTGCATCATAATGTTGTCCATCATCCTGCACTGTTGATGAAAACAGTGAAAGAACGCTTGTTTTTTTGACACTGATGTTATGACAGACAGAGATGGTCAAATGATTATAGAGAGAAGCGGCTGCTGACAAACATGCAAATGAATTGTCAGACGGACAGAGAGACAACTGGGAAGACAAGCAGACACCGATATTTAAACAGTAAAACAGACAGTAAATCTATCAGGAGGGCAAGTGGAGACAAAACATAACAACAAAGACAAGTGACAAATCGATGGTTGAATGGATGAATGGAAAGCTGAGTGAAGAATGTGGAAATGATGGATCAACGGAAGGATATGAGAGAAGACAGACCAAATGAAAGATGAATGGAGTTTAATGGCAGGATGCAGTGGCACACTAACACACTGACAGACAAACAGGGACGTACTTTACACTCACAGGTGCAACAAAAATGTAATTATCCCATCATTCTATATGTGATCATTGTTGGCCAAAAAAATGCTGTTGACATTCTTTTTTTTACCTGCTCAGAAAGACATGCAGTTTAAGACACGACTCTCTGATTCCCTTGAGAGAAAAAGACTTTTTGCACTGTGTGTTGTCCACATGGTCGACAGTGAACATGTCACCTGCCCAGCAGCTGGTGTTAGGATACAATGTGCCAAAATGCAGAGTTAGAAGAGAGTGTGTGTTTGCACTCCTGCTGCCTTGTGTGTGTATGAGCATATGTGCTTGTGTAAAATACATCTATGTCATCGTATGTACAAGCAGGTTTTCATGCTTGTTCAGTCCAAGACAAAACACGTTTGGCCATGGTTAGAGGTCAAGTCTAATGCCAAACTAAACAAAGAGGTGTATCTGCTTTCTCTGCAAGAAAAAAAAAGCTGGCAGCTCTCCAGTGTCCACTGGATTTAGTTAAAAGACGCCCTGTTTTGCTCAGTGGTACACGCTGTGGGGTGTTTGTTGTTAGCACCTTGAATGGATGGGATCAATTAGCTCTTGGTTCTAATAATGGGTTTGTTGAGTTTGAACATAAATATTTATATTTCATAAAATTTACACAATACATTCGCTGAATGGTCTTTTCTTTTCATCATCACTGGAACACTTCATAACTTAAAGCCCAATATAAAATTAATTTCAAGTTTTAGGCTCCGTCCATCAAGTTCATCATGAGTTTTCACCATGCTGTTTCATAAGCCTTGCCATCATGTTAGGAAAATATGCCTCTCATACATAGCAGGATCTCAAGCTGAAAGTCCTGTAATTTGATGGAACTGACAAAAGTCATGTTTTTGAGATAAACTGGAATTGGTACTAATGGGTGGCCATAGTTTAGGAGGATTGGTCAAGAACAGGAGGGGCAAAATATGATGTAGTGCTCTGTGAGGTCATTACCGATGCTTGGCTAAAATGAACATCTCTGTTTTCCTTCTCACCCTCTCCCCCTGTCTGTATGTCCATCCTTACCTCCTATATCTGTCATCCTGATGTTATTTATTGCCACTATCCTCAATCCCCAGGGTTTATTTACTTGCCTTGAAACCCCTCTACAAGATGTGTGTGTGCGAGTTGGTGTATTAATGGGGTGTCAAAGGCAAAACGATTGGCTGGGGGAGTTGATGTACATGAGATTAGAGAGTTAGTCACCCAGTAAAGATGAATACCAGTCCATGTATGTCTCCTTACCTTTCGTTAACATTTTCCTCACATCTGACCTCACTACCTCAAGCTGCTCACCCAGACACGCACCCAGTCCATCTGATCAGGATTATGGTGTAAGGTACTCTGGGTGAACTCAGGTGCAATAACAGATCAATTTTCAAAGAACTGATTGCTGCATCCATCCATCCATCATCCAATTTGCAGCCTTCTTGGCAGATAAGATTAATAGGGTTTGCCACAAATTCAAAAGACAATTGGAAAGTTCTTTTAATCACAGGAGAATGTTTGTTTTGTACACCGTTTGATGTCAACTTATCTGACAACTTTCCAACATGCAAATGCAACATTTTAAACATTTTCGCTCTCCAATATCTGTAACAAGGCTCACTAATTTAACTTGTTTAATCTGTAAAAAAAAATCTGCAATTATTAATAATACAAAGATGAACATGAATTCCAATTTCTGTGACATGTCAAAAATTTCTGTATCCTGCATAAAAGTCATACACGCTACACACCCATGCCTAACATATAGGGCACACTGCTTCCTGCATTTTCACTAAATGTTGGACTTAAATCAATTGTGCAATATCATGTTGGGTAATAGATCACTTGTTCACTTACTCCTTTGTACATGTATCATGTAATATCTCACTTCCAGTCAGAATAACACATTATGCATTTAACCACAGTGTCTGAGCATTCTCAAACACTGTGGTGTCTCATGGCTGAAAATAACCTCAAGTATTTCCAGATTGTCTCCTACTTTGATTTCATAGTTTGTTGTAAGCAACATGTTTACTATTATGATGTCACACCATGCTACCAAGGGTACCTGCACATTTCAGAAACCTGGCAGTGATGATTGTGAAATGGTGAAGATGAAGTCAAATTTATCTCGCTTTCCTTGGTAACCAGCCCCACACACACTCATATGACACACACCCATCACGGCCCATCTCCTCCCCTCATCTGTGGCCCTTGAAATAAAGGTGCTGATGAGCAGCCCCTATCAGCAGATGCCATCTTGGCCTTGTCATCGGCGGCTTGCATGGTCAAAGAGAACGGAGCTGACGGCTTCACCTTTCAAAGGCTCTTTGCCAGCCACTGTCTCCCCTCAAATTCCTTCTCTCTCCATCTCTTTATGCTAGATTTATTACTTGCACTTAGATAATATCCTGTCTGATCGTCCTTTTTTTCCTTTCAAGTAGAGGTGTTGAAAACTTGACATCACCATCATGACCGCCATTTTCTCTTATTCACCTAAATTTTCTCAGAATAGGAAGTAGAATAGCTTTATTAGCTTGGCACAGTGTACATGTGTTGTCAAAGTCGTCCACATTACAGTTGATATATAGACTTGGTAGGTAACAGTAAACCAATAACCTATACTTATTGTGTGTCTATAGAAGTAAGAGTAAAGCTGATAGTGTGACATCCTCATGAGTCTTTGTGTAGTCATGCATAGACACATCAGTACATCTGGTTCTCAGCTTGCACTTGTCTGTACAAGAATCTGAATACATGTTTGTCTGCTTTGTCTATCCAAACGGTGTGTTTGTGTCTGCGTCTGGCACACACTGTTTCATCTGGTCTGTGTGAATGTTGGTGGGCAGTCAGCGTGTATGAATCTAACTAAAAGTGTCAGTGTCAGCATCACAGGAAGAAGGGTTGTACACTGTGCTCGTCTGGTCCCTGGACTCCACAGGAAACGGACGTTTTCAGAAGACACCTGGTACCTGTTTCCTTTTCAAATGGTTGAAGAAAAACAAACTGCTGAGTGGGAAGGCAGGGGATTTCTCTCTGGCATCCAAGACGTCAAACAGGGGTCTCTGGTCCTCATTGCCCTATAGAACTAACAATTAAAGAAAGAGGGAGAGATACCATATAGGCAAAAAAAGACCAGTTGCCAGTAGAGCAAAAACTGAACAAATGCTCTACAAAGTCTCATTAGGTCTGACACACATGCTGACTTTCATCTGATTTGACCTTTAACCTTTACTGACAAGGAGATGCAGAGTCAACATGACAAAATGATGCATGTCCTAAACTCAGTAAAAAGAAAGAGGATAAGGAAAGAGAGAAAACCCTAGAATATTATTATATACTAAATATTCAGTCACAATGTTCTTCCAATACATCAGACACAGTCAAAGGGATAGCTTGAAATTTTGGGTAATCAATGGAGTACCCTGGCAGTTAATGCACCTGGCGCTAGCAAGGTAACACTGCAAAGTACTGTTTTTGTACTGCAGTTTTTTCACAGGTTAAACAAGTGTTAATTTCCTAGAGGTGCTGGCAGGTGGATTTTTTTTTACCTTCAGACAGAGCCAGGCTAGCTCTTTACCCTGTTTCCAGTCTTCGTGTTAAACTATGATAACTAGCTGATGCTGGTGGTAGCTTCATATTTAATGTACAGACATGAGGGTAGCAAATGTCAAACTATTCCTTTAGCACAGGGAGCTAGTGAATGTCTTCTCCAACCTTAAAACCACTTTGTCATCTTACTGGCACACCTCAGCAAAAGAGGGAAAAGGTGGACAGAGTCGGAGGTCATTTGCCATTTGTCAGTTAGAAGATAAAATCATGCTATGTGTGATAAGAACATTCAAAAGATTTTCCTTTTGAGCTATTTAATGTTAAATACGTTTTATTTTTACGACTGGTATTCCCTGAAATTGATTTCACATCTATGACATGGGGAAATAAACATTTAAAAAGCTCCCTAAAATGTTAAAACAATAAATAGTGCTGTGTGCCATGAATGCGAGTATTATCCAAGTTCAATCCAAGTTTCAGTGGTGAGCAAAGTTCACTAACCCACTGGTCCCCAACCCCCAGGCCGCGGACCGGTACTGGTCCGTGGGTCGTTTGGTACCGGGCCGCACAGAAAGAATAAATAACTTACATTATTTCCGTTTTATTTATTATCCGAGTCTAGGCAATCTTTTATTTTGAAAAATGACAATCTAAATGATAAATGAAAACTCTCCCCGTTACATCTGTCTGTTCTTGACTCACTCTTGACGCATGTCAGGATGCTTGTCTCGGTCACGTGACGGAACGCTAATATTAAACCCACAAGCTAGCAAAATGAGTGAAAAACAGACGTCGTTGGAAAGTTTCTTTACAAAGGGGAAAAGGCCCAGTAAGGAGACAGATGAAGAGCCTATGACCACTAAGAAGAAGAAAGCTGCATTTAACAGACAATACCAGGAGACATACTTAAAATATGGATTTATCGCGAAAGGAGATTCCCGCTCACCAAGCCCGCTCTCCATAATATGCGGCGACTGTCTCTCAAACGAAGCAATGAAGCCCTCAAAACTGCTTCACCAATTGGAGACCAAGCATCCTGCATTAAAAAACAAACCTTTGGAGTATTTTGAAAGGAAAAAGAGGGAACAAGCGGGAACTCTTGTTATGCTGTTGACGCATGTCAGGAGGACGCTGCTTATAAAGTTACATACAAGTACACAGTGGATTCACGTTTATTATTATATTTACAAAATACCACATGTTTTGTGTTGGTCGTATCATTTTTTTCTGTTGTATTTATCCGCTACACCTTGAAGGGGGTCTGTGGAAACAATGCTTACATTAAACCGGTCCTTGGTGCAAAAAATTTTGGGGACCCCTGCACTAACCTCTAATTTTCATTTTATTGGCCACGTCACTCCATCCCCCCTTTCAACTAAATGTTACCTTTCTCATCTGTTTCTTTGCCTTTTCCATCCAAATTGCAGCATACGTGAGAGGGGTGAATTGTTTTTTTAGTGAACGTCCATGTTTTGTTTCTTACAGTCACATGCAGGTGTGTTTAGAATGTGGCTTATCATAGTATATGTGTTGTTCGGTGTGTTGTGTACTGTTTTTACTCTTATTCTTTAAATGGTTACAATAAATCGTTTCATGTGTCTAGCATTTGTAGGTTTCTTAAATCTGGAGGTCTGTTCTCAGCTTAACACCCTCAATCCCTTAAAGGACATCCACTAAACAGCTGCGATTGTATTATGACACAACTGAAAATACACAACACCATCATCTCCCCTATGGGAGCGTCGTGAATACAACAATGATGCATCATCTGTTAACTTACGATAGAGTTCATCGTGTCACTGTAAATTTTCTCTTGGAACAGCAGAGACAGAGAAAGGGAAGGGAGGCCAGCCAACTCACATGAACATGTTCCAGAGACATAGCCACAAAGGTCTCACTAACCCTTAAATATAGCAGAAGTATGATGGAGATTTTGCAAACATTAATGTGCTTTTTGGTATGTGTGTTCTAATGTGTGTGTGGCCAGCATATGATATTTACCAAGCCGCCCAAGGACTCAAAGATAAAACTATTATTTCATCCTTCAAGGACAAACCATTCCAACTGATTCTACTTAACATCAAATACATAATATACTACTGTAGATACTGACTCCTTGAGTCACTAGCTACACAGCCATGAGGTGATTTACAGTAATATTTTGATACTAACGTTTTAGACTGGGAAGCAATTTAAAGACAAATAAAGGATATGTTACACGTGTTTCAAGCATTCGGATTTTGCATAATGCATTTCATGCTTTGCAGCTGTAAACAGCAAAGCTCTTTTCATGTACCTACAGAAGGTAAACATGCTAAAGAAATTTAAAAAGGTTAAATCAAGTGAAGCCATGTTCTCTTCACCAAGATAAAAGTCAGGTCCTCAGTTCCAGAATCACGTCCAATCATTGCACGGCTGTCAGCTGCAGATCCTGTGACTTTGTAGGCGTGACGGCCACACACACACTTTCCTCGGTTTACCACTCACACATACACTCAAGCAAGAACATTACTACAACGCTATTACTCAAATGTCTGTAAAACTGCCATCCCCCTCTGCAAGGAAAGACACTTCCTACCATTCACAGCAGAACAAATTTTATAGACAGCAGTTTAGTACTAAAACTCGTAGACACTCAGAGATACGAACACACAAATGTTCGCACATGTTTATAAATAGAACATTTGATTTCATTAAATGGCATGTTCATGCATAGCAACATGAAAGAAGAGCTGCATTCCCTCCAAAGGATCTAAACTGTGAGGGACAAATGAGTTAGCATGGTGGTCACAACCACAGATCCAATGCTTCCCCCCATCGCTTTGCCTTCATCCTGTTCACATCGGGCAGCCTCACCACACAGGAGGATGACTACCCTGCTCAGAAATTAGTCTTATTTACCTCTATAGACTACAGATGTAGCTTTTCTTTAAGATCTGACTTTCTAGTGCCCCAAGAAAAACTCAAAACTCAAACCTGCTGATTTTTTCTGTTAGCCAACCGATTCATTTATAAAGTCATAATTAAAGAGAATACAGTCATGCACACACAGACACACACACACACACACACATTTCTACCTTACAAGCCATACACACACCCATATACACACTTCTCCTGGGTTCATGATTCACCCCAATAACGTAAAACTGAACCAAAATGTAAGCCTCACAAACATACATATACACATACATACAAAGTTACACACAGCCACACAAAAACAAAGGTTCACAGATAGATAAAGGTCAATCCCACTCTATACCTTCCCTCCAAGAGATGGACATTTGCTAATGCAGTTCTCATGTGAGGTAGTCTGACCCAAATGGAAAATGTGACTGCCTCACTGTATTGGTGTCATGATACCAAGATAGTGACTGTAATGCAAAACAACATTTTTTCAAAATGTTGTGGTCTATGTGGAAATTTGGCTATTGGCTCCATTTTTTTCCACTGAATTTTGCACTTACTACAGCAGTTTACTGCCAAAAGCCGGACTCAAACTCTCCTTTTTCATATGTTCCACACAATCAGCAAGTGAAATGTCAGCTTATAGAATCCATTTTGTGATAGTACTGATCACTTAGAAAACAGTTTTAGGGAAACCACAACTTACAGTTATTTTTTTATTACCAAATAATGTTTATTCATCTCTAATTGTTTGGTCAGAAAAAAAGGGAAATACATTCTCACCGTCCTCAAATTTAAGAAGCCGGAAACAGGGATTGTTTGGTATTTTGTTTGAAAAAATTATTTACGGGACTAATTGATGATCAAATTTTTACCAATTAATTTCCTGTCAATCAACTAACTGATTAATTGACTTATCTGCTTGGCCTCACTTTGATTGCTTGTCTCATAAATATAAAAAACAAACAACAACTTAAATAATCTTTACTTCAAAGTATTGGTTTGACTCTTGTTGATGAAGTTGTTGCTGTAAGTGGCGATTTTTATGTCTTCATCCACAGTGGTTATCATTACCCATCCCCTCTTCAGTTATTCCAAACAAATAAGTGTTACTGCTGGCGCAAATGTAAAACTTGTTCCTCTACACTAGAGGATTTTTTTTCCAGATAACACTTTCTGTTTAGAAGGGTAACAGCTTGCGGGGTGAGTCACTGCTGTGTTATATCAATATGTACTGCGCAGTTTTCAGATAATTCATCTCAGGATTGTAGCACCAGTGTTGAAGCAGTGCAGTAAGTATGTGAAACTGTGCATTTCTACAAAGCTTCATCTGTAGGTGTTCCCAGGCCACAAAGAGCCTCATAGGCAAAACAGATAGGTGTAAAAGATATAAAAGTACACTTCCTGCTGTTTTGTTGTTTTGTGGGCCATACCTGTGGGTGTTGCGTGTGGGGTATTGTCTGCACGTGGGTGCCCCCACTGCATAAGAAAGAGAGCCTAGCTATAGCCAAGTCATGTGTGTTTGTATATCTTTTTGACTACAATGAATTCATGTTTAAGTGCGTGCAGTACGTCTCTCTTAGTGTGTGTGCAAGGGGATGGCCTGAGGTAGCTGACTGCTAGTAAACAGTTGTGGGGTAGTAATTAAATACAGTTAAAGCTGCTGGTTCTGCTCAACCGCCGCCTGACAAAGCATAGCCCACCCCTGGAGACAAGCATGTTAGGACAATATTAGTGTTAATGTGCTTTTATGGAAGCAGGGGTCTTAGTGTGTGTCTGTGTGTGGTGGGTGAGAAAGAGACAGAGAAAAGGTCTGATTCAGGTTAGTAAGGTTGGTGTTTTTTATGTGTGTTTCCGTGTAGTTTTGAGAGTTAACCGCCTATTCATATTACAAGTACAAGTTACTTTAATTTTACAGACAAAATAGGAAAAGAAGAGTCTTAATTAACTGGAGGGTTCTTACGTAATTACAGGAAAGTTCAGTTGTATCCAAATTGTTTCGTCTCCTGAGTTCTCTGTAAGTGTGGTTCTTGTAGCATCCATTTTTGATGCATCGAACAACGTATGTTGTGGACACAGAGATCTTTTTGAATTATGACACACATAAACATAGAGAAACAGTCGGGGAAATTACCAAGTTCATTAGGATTCATCCTCTGGGAAATATAATAATAATCTTGGCAAAATTTTACGGCAATCCATCTCAATCTTGTAGAAATATTCCTGTCTGGACCAAAGTGGTGGACAAAAGTGACCAAGCAACATTGCCATCCCTAGAGCAATGCCACTAGCATGGCTAAAAACAATGTAGTGAAAATATTTTTAAAACATGACAAAAATGAAAAAACAATATAAACTGTACAAGTCTAAAAATGGATGTGTGAGACATCGGTGTGTGTGTGTGTGTGTGTGCGTGTGTGTGTGTATGTGTGTGTGTCAGAATGTGCATGTGTGTATATACTATATGACCTGCTGTGTAATTAGCCCTCTGGTCACTAGAGGTGATGAGGAGAGCAGGCCCTGGAATCCCCTCCCTTATGTCCACAAAGAAATCCCAAAAAAACCCTTGCACACACACACACACACACACACACATAACACACACAGTGTCTCCATTTCGACGAGCCCCTGCCGCCCAGCCTTCATTACCTTCCAGCCCCCTGGGGCCGCAAGGAGGTGGGGGCAGACAGAGCTCAATCTCCCCTTCTATCCGGAGTCCTGAGGCTGCACTGGAATTTACACCCTTGGTCCTGAGAACAGACGGGATCCACACTCCTCCACTTTCCCATTGTTGAGGAAAAGGAGGAGGGGAGCAGTAGGTCTACATACTGTATAAGAGAAGGAGGAGAGTGGGAAAGCACAGTGAGGAGAAATGAAACGGATTTCCCTTGTCTTGGAGTGGGCTTTAGTGCTCATGCCTTCTCAGGGATTCTGAATGCTAGAGCTCAGCTGTACAGCTGTTCGTTTTTAAGTACAGGAGCACGCCTATGACATGCGCATGGTTAAGTTGTGGCTCATTTCAAAGGTTATGTAACCACCGTTCCTACGTTGGCAAGTTTACATACATTAGTAAACTATAACTGGCGACACGACTTTCAACTGACTTTATGAATAGTTTAATCATGTTGAGAATATTACGGGCAGTCAGACAAACATCTAGCTAAGCAGTATTAGAAGATACCATGGATGTAGTAGGTTGTAATTAGCGTGGCATGAAGCAATAACCTATAGGCAAACGAACACAGGTAGTTTGTGTTTTGCAAGATTTCATTTACTTACTTGTGGCAAGCAAATGAAGCCACATTCAAAACATCCATTCTGAGGAAAAGTTGCAGTGCAGGCAGAGGTTAAGCTCATCTAATAGGCTAGGCTATGAAAACATAGCTAACAGGGATGCGATACACATCTTGATGCATTGCTAACTATCCGATACATTAAAGATACATATGAAGCTACTCATAATGCCAAACAGTGCGATTCTACATGATTTGATTCAACACAATGCGATTCAACGCCATACGATGCGATGCAAACAATATGATATTAGGCAATTCAGTATGGTATAAGACACCACGCTTGATAACCAGTTTGGAGAGGAGGAATTCATCTAAAATGTAAAATTATTGGTCACAAATTATTAGTCATATTTCTACATAATAAGGGCATAGGGCCTCTACTAATAATTATATATAAAGGATTCATCCGGAGTTCACCCCAAATTGTATTTGGTGCACAATTTTTTAATTAGGGCAATCGCATTGTGATCTTTTATGACAGTGCACGGATGAGAATTAGTGGATCTTACCATCCCCTAGTGGCTAAGCAAGTTTTCATTTCCTGCAGGCATTGTGGAGGCAGAACAAGCTGTCAAAGTTTAATAGGCCAGCTTAATAATGCTTCTTTTCAAACACTTTAAAAAAAAAGAAACTGTCAGAGGAGTGAATGATGAATGAAAGGATATATAGCTGCCTTTTTATCTTTTCTAGTTAACGTTAGCTAGGTAGAAAAAAATAATTTAATTGTCTGTGCTGCTCAAAGGCTACCAGCATCTACTGGCAACTTTTAAGGTAGAATGTTATCTTGAATGTCCCTCAATGCATGAGCTGACATCGTGAATCAATCAAAACCTTAAATCCTTGCATTACAAGTAGTAATGCGAACTGTGAATATTCTGTTTCCTCACTTGGAGAAAAAAGTGGCGGAGCGTCGTTCCGGTGCCCTCTGGTAGCACTACACCTATGGAAAAATCTAATTTCAGCAAGCATTGGTCCTCTTTTTCCCCATCTTTCACTAAATCTGCTGCTTTAAAGATTCCCCCTTTTTGTGTTTTGCACACTCCTTTGCCTCCTCCTCACTGAAATTCTCCATGGGATTTTTCCAAAATTGTACCACTAGTTAACCCCCAACACTGATAATTTTCCTTGACTTAACAGGCCACATTACACCCATAATAACACTAACACTGGGAGGTGAAAGATAGCTTAGCTCCATCACTGGCTCTCTGACTGTCTGAGAACTAAAGTCTACAGGGGGAGTCTATTGTAAATTCTTCTGTAAAGAAATTTACATTGTTCTGAATACATTAGTTCACACTCACATTGTGCATGAGTGTGTGCTGCCAGAGAAGCCCATAAAAAAGCACTTCCCCTGTAATTGAGGATGGTATCATTCCCTCCCCTCCTGTAAAAGTGAGCAGGCGGACAGAATGAGAGAGAGAAGGAGGGAGGGAGAGAGTGAGTGAGGGATCTCCTACTACCTGAGGTCTCTGTGTGTGCATGCTGCCCTGCTAAACATGGGTAAACACAGTAAATGGTTTTGACGGTAAAAGCTTAATTTCCGCTGCCCTTTCTCCCGAGGAGGGAGCAACACAGCCCTGCACTCTGGACCGGCCAAACAAGACAGACTCAGAAAAGCTCTATGAAATTACAATTCAGTGAAGGATGGATCGGCATCGTCACTGATGCCATCTGTGCTTTGCTAAAGTTGATGTAATTTTCACGTCCTGGGTGGGCTTGTCTATGCTTACCTGATGCCTTCGAAAGCGCTCATTCCTCTCAGCTTCAGTGCTTTTGGGGCTTGGAGTCTCAATATAAAGTGCTCTTCAAATAAAATACAGTGGTCCTATATTTCTCAATGATTTTCCGGAAACATAAAGCCTTCAAGCTATTGACACCTGTGTTTAATTCTATTTACGTGAGAGTTGCTTATTCAAGTCTGTTTAATTCTCTGTGAGGCCAACTCATTGTCCAATGTTTACACCAACACACTGAAACATGGGGCCCCATTGTGCCTGGTCCTGGCCCTAGAGCTTGCGCACTGAGTTATACCACCGGCTGGGCCAGAGTGCCCCATTAGCTTAATGGCCATATAGGATTTCACAGGGGATGCATTGCTGTTATGACTGAGAGTTTTGCGTTTCCCTTTTTATGGCTCCTTTGGATTCACAACACCCAGAAATAGGGGTTGGGGGTGGGGGTGGGGTGGGGGTACGGGTGTGGGGGGGGGGACAAAACAAAACAAACATAGAGGCAACTTTACACCAGCTGGGGCCAGGCTAGGGCAGACAAGTCAGGGAGGTAGGAATGGTGCAAGAACAAGCAACAGAGGAAGAGGCAGGAAGCAAAAAAGGGAAACAGGGAGAGAGAAGGAAAATTTACAAATACAGGAAAAGCAAAGGAAGTGCAGCGTGAGGAAAAAAATAGAAGCTGCTCTTTTATGCTTTACCAAAAAGTCCTGGAGCTCCCAGTTTTTATTTAAGTGTCTATTTTGGGTATTGACAGACTTAACAAGTGATGACCCGATTTTTCTTTCCCATAGCTTTGACCTTTGCCCTGAGTGACTTCCCCAGCTGGTCAAAAAGCAATAGGAACGAAGGGTCAAGTTTCACTGCAGCCAAAATGGGGCATGTGACATGCAGCATTTTTATTTGTTTGACTTTCAGTCGTATTTTTTAAAATATCGTGGAAACGGTATAGAAATATGCCATTGTTTTAAGTTCATTTATATGAATGAAACTTCCTTCGTTCAATCATGTAGTCAGTCATTTATTTTTGTGTTCCTTCTTTCCTTCCTTTTCTCGTTTTGTCTTAAATCTGTATTACACATACAGAAGAAATTCAGAATACACCAAATAGCCCAAACATGATGTATACTACAATAAATGACCCATTCTCTCATCCTTTGTCCATATGTGTATATTAAAACTGTGATTTATACATTTTCTGGTCCAGATGGAATGTGGAATTGATACTGATACCTTCGTGGACAGACATGGATCAATAGCCCCATTATACACCAGCGTTCCTTTTTCATGAATACCACTCTGCACACTCTACTTTGTTGACTGCAAACAGGCATTTTGATACCACTGAGGGGATATGTAAAAGGCTTTGCACTCATTTTTGGATTATGAGGGCCAATTACATATTGTATTAGTTGATGCTGTTACCAAGTATGAATGACCAACTACATTAGCAGAGAATGTATTCAGTCAAATGTTAGGATCCACTTAAGCACTGACAGTGTCATATCTGCTTTGCATATATTGGGCCAGAGCTATTGAGACTAACCTCCCATGACATATGTTTGTCCTGCTATGCAAAGTAACTTGACATAGGGCTCTTTGGATTGTGAACTCAGTAACTGGCCATCTGGTAGGCATAATCACAAAATGATTGTGATGAATTGGCTTTTATTTGAAGATGAGTAACGCAATGGGTAGGATGACACAGCAGCAGCACTGATGGTACCAAAAATTACTTATGCCCACTTGTAAAGGAAAAAAAAGACAGTACCAACAACAGGGTCCTATCAGGGTGCTCAACCAAAATTCACTTAGTGAATAATAGCTTAAAAGGGAATCGCATTACACTTAAAGGAATAGTTAGACAATTTAGTAAAGACACTTTTTTAAATTCCTGTCCCCGAGTTAGATGAAAAGATTGATACCACTCGCACGTCTGTCTGTTTAAGTATGAAGCTAAAGCCAAGAGGCCATACGTTTAGCTTAGCATAAAGACTAGAAACAAGGGGAAACAGCTGTACAAAAGTAACAAAATCTGCCTACCAGAAGGGTTTTCCCTACTATTATAAGACCAGGGGAACCTATGCATTTTTGCACAGCAGCTAAACCAAATGAACAGAAAAAACTATGCTGAGTTTAAAAAAGTGGATGTTGTTGTTTATTACAGGACTAGACAATTACGTGTTCATTTATTACAACAGATTCTTTTTTAAATGGAGAGAGTACCAGTTTAACTACAGTCTTTTGCAAAGATTTGCATTAAGGGTTATTTGTAGCCTTATTATGTTCATTACAGTAACACGGTCAGCTGACTAGTGGCCACTGAGAAAGTGAGCTGTCTACAGATGTCCAACCAAACACAAATTATGGTATACAGCCAAACGCTGTTACCTTATCAGATGGCTATGGGAGGATGAGAAAATTGCAGATAGAGCATAGTGCGAGCACTCACAAATATGTGAAAGATTACTTCAGGACATAGCACTCAATGTAATTAGTTTCACTTCTCTTCTGGGTAATGTCTGTTGGGTTTTTATAAATATTGTATTGATAATGGTCCAAAATGAAGTGAAAATGCATATTTTCACGATGCACAAGGTCCAAACGACCTGACCAAACATCCCAGCGCCTAAGCCCTCCAGAAACCTGGGGAAAACCCTGTACCAGCACCTCTAAAGATCACACATTGTATATCTTTTGTGTAATCCATGCTCAAACAGAAATGAAAAAATGGCATGTTAAGTCTCAAGCCCATCTGCTGTAGCCCTGATGACATCATAAGGGGTTATTTCAAATTTGAAAAACTCCTTCCACAGTCACAGAAGACATTGTAATTATAACTACGCTAATGGGCTGAACACCACGCCTTGTAACGAGTCAACTGAATTTCATGTGCAAATTTGGCGGCATGTCCCTTTAACGTCCAGACACAAGCGTCGTATCACTCTTTTCATCTACTGTTCAGCAAGAAAAAGGACAAGTATACTTTCCATAATATCTTCTATTCCTTTTATGACACAGCCCTATAAGTAGTAGTCAGAAAATACTTTTTATGTATTCCGTTACACCTGAGTAAGACCATACTCTGACCATTTTATCGCTTTGAGCATACTTATATATTGATTTATTTCTTAATTTTGTGTCGCCCTTTAAAGAGATTTCTGTCCTCATAGAAATTTAAAAAATTCCTCTGGAATTAATTTCTCATATCAGTTACACTCATTCATTTTGTTTTTTCTACCACTGAGGATTCAGTTTTCACATCAGGCGATCATACTTGCGGTTAACAGAGTTGGTCTACATGAAGAAAGATGTATTGTGACTAACATGTGATTTTTTACAACCCAAGTAATCAAAGGGGGCATCTGCTGGTGGAAATCATAAGCATAAAAGAAAGATATTAAAGATAGACTGAGATGATATAGTATTTAAAGAGGAGGAGCCATTTCTCTTCATGTTTAGAGTTGTGGGCCAGGAGCGTTTTCAGTATTGTGACCAACTTGCTTTGATGTATCTAACATGGAGCACAATGTGGTTATTGAACTTCAGCGAGCATCTGCTTGTCATTGGGAACATGTGACTGTGATTTATGACTTAGACTTAACATCGGGACTTGAATGGGATGGGATAAGAGATGACATCATGGAATCATAAAAAGAAAAAAGAGTCCAATTGTATTCTTCATATTTACCTTTATAGGGCCTAGGTCATATTTTGTATCATTAGTACGACTTAAAACTTAGGATTCAAATTTGCAAGAGGTACTGTGATAAATGTTCATACCAAGATGAGATCACAATTGCATAGGTGATGACATTAAAGGGAGAGGGATGTTACTCAGGGGAAATGTGTCAGTTGTATTTTGCCAATTTTACCTACTGACTCACATGGGCTGCAGAGCTTTAGCCTGTGAGCCATCAGTTAATGTTATTATACCACAGCCATAATTCAATAGGCAGTGATCTGATCAATGGCTCTGACAGAGTTGACATTTTGTTAATGAAATAACAATGAACTGGAAGTAACAGCCACAATTTTCTAGGGAGCCAAAGGAAAAATCTTTTAGAACATTTTCCTTTTCTGTGGAAAAAAAAAACTGAAATTAGAGTTATTTTCATTTTCTAATGTTTGTTTTGCCATTGATGATAGATATGAGCCTTTATCTGCCAGTAATGTCAATGATCTTTCAACTCATTGACATTATCTAATTGTTTCAAATTTCTTTTCCTAAAGAGTTTAAAGAGGCAAGGTTTTAGACAAAAATATTGCAAGTTTTAAAGTACTAATTGATGGCAAAGACTTAGGGAAGTGAAGAATGAAAATTGAAAATTAGTCATCCTGTTGAAAGCAGCAATAACTTAGCTGCCAACTCCCCTCATTTGTAAATCTAAACATAAGGACCACTGAGTCTAAAAAAATTACATTTTGGTCACATTTCCTAGTTGCAATTTTAAAGAATAGATCTGATTCAAGAAATATTTTTCCTGATAACTATAGTATTTGACAATTCCCCAACAATGGAACAGTGCAATACACTGCTTTCTAAGTATCGAATTCAATATCGTTGTTTTATCTTTGCATCTCATTCTTTCAAATACTGCAGCAAGGGTGAGTGCACCCTTTTGACAGATTAAAGATGCTAATTCTTGGCAAACCCTGTCAATAGTTTTATAATGTTGACAAACAACTCTTTTCATAAATTGGGTTCCCATCAAAAAATAGATCAATTCAACAAAGCATGAATAAAAAAAGGTTTTTGAGAATCTTCTATATATAAAGAATTATATTTAAACTTAATACTTGGAAAAGAGTGCAAAAATTACTGCAAAAAGGGGCATATTGCACAGTAAGTGCAACATACATAGTTGCATTCCTCTTTTTCACTCTTCTCTCCCTGCTTTAACATTAACATTATCAGACTGAAATACTCCACCACTAACATGATTTTTAAAGCATCCAGTTATAAAAGTTTGGAAAAGAGTTTTCTGCAACCTCCATGTATTGTAAGAAAGCTGTTTCGATTAATATGCAGGTCAGGTCAACACCTCAGTGTCTTCACCACTACAGAGACAGATGGAGGTCCATGCACTTGGTACCACTCTATAGGTCATCAGTAGTCCGCACTTGAACTCTAAATGACTGATGTACAGGTCCTGTGTGTTTGGCTCGATTAAAGAACCTCGATTGTCAGGAATAAGAAGGGCCGGTGGGATAGACGAGAGCCATAAATGGCTGCATTCTCATACCTTACCCAAGTTGACATCAGTCCTGGGTACAACAAAGCAGAACTGTGTACTTTGATCCAGTAAATAATACCTTGAGCGCGATTAGCAAGGTACACAATAACATTTGGACATATTTTGTTAAAATGGAGTCTAGCTTAACTTGTCTAAACCAAATTGGGATTAAGCGTGTCAGTTATTATCAAAATAACAGATGTGGTGAACTTTAGAACACATTGGACCTTGAAATGGGTTAATGATCATTCTGCTTTGTTGGTTTGTCTACTTTTTTTTCCAAAAAGACATTGTTTAGTGAACGATTCAGGCGTACAGTAGGAAATTATTTAAACACTTCAAGTCCTGAGTAAGAAATTATAACACTAAAGAACTCATATTACAATCACATCAAAAGTGGGATTTGGGCTACACAATCAATAACAAATTTTACCACCTGTATTGTCTGAGTATCATGTCCTTCAGAAAGAGATGAGCTCAATTTCACAAACTATTTATCTCCCGCCGGTTGTAAGTGGCAGAGCAGCCAGGGCAGCTCTATCAGACTGGCACTCTTGACCTTGCATGACTCCGCTTGAGAACCAGTTCCTCTGGCCAATAGCCAGGACAGCTGAGACCAATTTAGCCAGCCAGCTACAACAGAGGAGTAATAGGAGGTATCATCAAGGTGAAGCTGGGAAGATTGCAACAGAAATCCTGGCATCCATCATTAAAGTTTATCATGTTATTTGAACTCATTTATTCTGGGGAGATATAGAAAATTGATCCTGACTTTCTCATTCGCCATCTTTACATTCCTTACTTGCTCAATGTTTTCCATTGCGGTGTTTTAGTCCTTCTTTCTTTATTCTCTGCCTTCTGCCTGCCTAACCCTTTTCCTTTTTTCATTCTCATGTTGTTGTCTCTGGGTTTTTCTATCTTCCTCTTGTTGTCCCTTTCTCCCCTCCCTCTGTCAGTTCACCACCCTGACACCTCACCATCAGGGAGCTGCACTAATCTTTTTGACCTGCCGCATCCTCCACAGGCTCTTCCGCCAGCCTAAGTAGGGGTTCTACTAGAGTATGTATCTGTCTGTTTGGAAAGTCTGTGGCGGGGTAGAGTCTTTTTCTGGTAGTGGAGGCCTGTTTGTTTGCATGCTTCTCAGGGTCACTGATCTCATGGTTATATAAGCAACAGCAGAAAAGAGCAGACACTTCTCTCTTTGAAAAGCATGTGTGGCAAACAGCAAAATCTGCTCTAATTAATATTAATATTATCTCAGTGGCTTAAAAATGGCTAGTAACTTTTGGATTCATCTTAGAATCTCGGATTTACCAACGCTGGTCGCAGATATGATGATATGGGCAACAAAACATTATGTTTCCCGGCTTATCTTTGTAATTAAGTACATCAATGTGCTTCCATTGTTCTTTAGTATTTACAACATGCTAAATCTGCAAAGGTATAATTTCTTCTACAAAAATTACTTTTTTTTTCACATATTGTATTTCAGTACACATACTGTTCATTAAACTATTGAATAAAACCTATGAATCTCTGATATCTAAATTTATCATACTTGCAGGACTGACAATAAGTGATTCCTAAATAGAAAGTGAGATTCAAGAAAAGGGAGAAAGAAAAAAACAATTGTCTGTGAAGATTCTCAGTCATCCAGGTCATGGTATTCTGTAAGTGCTATGCGAAGGCAACTGGACTTGCTTGAAGTCTTCAGTTCTGTACTGAAGAAGCCTTTCGGATGAGAGCTGAAATGTCTTCAAGAAAAAAATGATTAAGATATCAGGCGTGAGAAAGAGACAGAACTGAGGGAATAAAGAAAGACAGAATGAGGGAAACCATTTGAGTTAAATAGGAAGTGTGTCCATGTGTGTATTTGAAGGCCCAGGCTGACATTGTGATTTATGAGCTGAGAGTAAATTCTATCTCTACCTGACTTTTACACTTTGGCACCAGTGATAAACGAGGGGGTCACACACTTTCACCACTAAATGAGCTAAATCTCCCCCAAATAATCACAGATCCTCACTGTTTCACATTTACATACAGTACATATTCACACATACACACAAAAGCACAGTCCCACATCAACTGTGGACATACATACAAATGCAAAACAAAAAAAGCTAGACACAAGCAGTCTCCTCGACCCATAAACACACGTTCACACACACTTCTCACTCATTACCCAGAACTCTCTTACCCCCTGAGCCACCGTCCACTTGCCCTGACTTCTCTCTGACACGTATCCCAGGGTCAAAGGCCACCTCAGTAGTGTGAAGAGCAGGGGGTGTCGAGGGCCCCGTGGTGCAGTTGGGGGGATCAGACCAGGGAGTGCAGTCATATTCCATTTGGTTCCTTGTGGAGCAAAGGGCCAGGGGGACTGAAAGGGGGCACATTGTTGAAGAATACTTGTGATAATGATGTTATTTAGGTACTCGCAAGGCCTGCTCGGCAGCTGTTGACAGTAATGATGTAGTGTGTGACTTTAGTGTGTGTGTGTGTGTGTGTGTGTGTGTGTGTGTGTGTGTGTGTGTGTGTGTGTGTGTGTGTGTGTTTAATTAATGTTTCTCACAGCTCTCCTACATACCAGCTGCTGACTGAGGCAGGAAGTGGTTGATTGATGGGAATTATTGATACCTTTCTCCCTCTAACACACACATACATGTAGCAGTACCATACTGCCCAGGGTTGCTGAATTCTTGATAGGGCTTTTAGTTTGTTGCTTTTTCTCCACCTCATCACAAATGGACTCATCAGTCACTGGTGAAGGAATGTCAATACTCCACTGTGTTTTAAGTTACCATTTCCCATATGTTCCATTTTTGTCCTATACTCAGTCTATACTGAATCTTTCTAATACAAGAAATCTTTTAATTTTCTTAATAATAAAAGCCACAGACATGGCAGGTATATAGTACATAATGGATTGATGAAGGGATTGATGGATGGCATTTAGTGCCAGTGGGTACATGGTTGGTATCAGATGAGAACCACTGATTAAGGATATTTTATTGGATTTGAAACATAAACATAAGCCACATAATATACTTTGATTTTACTGATCAAAATTCTAAAATAGTAAGGCATGTTTTTTTAATTAATAAAAAGGTTAAAAAGAGAACAAACATGTTTTTAAAG
Source organism: Xiphias gladius (assembly GCF_016859285.1). Classification (NCBI taxonomy): domain Eukaryota; kingdom Metazoa; phylum Chordata; class Actinopteri; order Istiophoriformes; family Xiphiidae; genus Xiphias; species Xiphias gladius. Next base: position 10,026,514 of record NC_053421.1, read on the forward strand.
TATTGTTATAAAATTATTAGCTCCAAAGTATAAAAGATCATTTATATTTAGCAAGAACACCTACACCAATCCCTTACAGTACTAATTTATCAACACTTTAGAACTTATTCACTTTAGAATTTATCCAAATTTTATTTGTTAACATAAGGCTCTGTTAAATAGCTAGACACTGTCCCTTCTGCTGCCACAGCAATATATTGTGTTCTAAAAAAACTTTCTGCATAATTAATCCTTCTCGGTTTTTCTCAGTTCTCATTTTTACACAAAACCAGGACTGTGGATTTTGTCTTCCTTCACTTACACTGATATCACATTAGAAAGGAGTTTTTTGGGGGCTAGTATGAACAGGAGAACAACTGCAGTGGCAATAACTGTTTCAATATACATAAGGCCATGTAAGTATTGTTATAAGGCAGACTTTAAAAAATGTCAACTCCTTTAAAGCTGGGTGTATACTTGATAGACGGGGTTAATAGCAGTCCCCCAAAAGAAACCTAGAGCGTACATCTGAAATTAAAGTTCAGCTTTGGATTTTACCTGTTGATAGCATCACTTCAGCACTAGACATATGTGCTGTACAAGATCATACATAATCAGGTTGAATTGAATTGTGCTTTAATTATATTCCCTGCAGTAACTGTACTTATATTCCCCATTTGTCACATAGTAATAAGGTGATCTAAGCACATACTTACTGTGTATAAATCCTGGTAGAGATCTTGGGAACTTCTATTTCACCTTATCTAATTACTGAAGAGTAGACTACTCCCGTGCAGTTGCTCTGCTTAAGTTCTTTCATTCATCGTAATGGAGATAACCATAAGGCTCCACTAGCACTGGAAACTTGGATTAGAAAACACAACCAGCCCATCGCTTGTATCACTTGTGGGGTATCTCTGGCCACTTTGTGCCTTAGGCTATACCTGATGAAGACCCTGGAGCGGCTGGTCCTTGTCCATCTCTGCCACCTGGTGAGCCCATCAATGAACCTAGCATTGGGCTGGATGATGCTGTCATCTACCTCCTACATAGATCCCCCTGTCACCTGGAAAAGGCTGAGAGCAATGTGAGAATGTTTTTTTTTTAATTCTCCAGTGCCTTTAATACCATACAGCCCATGCTTCTGAGGGACAAGTTGGAGCACCCCGGCGGGGGACCACCACCTCACAGCATGGATCCCTCCACAGTACATGAGGATCTGGGACTGAGTCTGACATGGTTGTCTGCAGCATGAGGGCCCTGCAGGGAAACAGTCCTGGCTCCCTTCCTCTTGACCCTCTACACTGCAGACTTCATACCAACACAGCCAACTGCCAACTGCAAAAGTTCTCTGACAACTCCACAATCGTCAGGCTCATCACAGATGGGGACGACAGGGAGTACAGAGAGCTGACCCTGGGTTTTGTGAATTGGTGCCGATTTTAACTGCCTCCAGATCAATGTAAGGAAAAGCAAAGAGCTGGTGGTGGACTTCCAGAGGTGCAAACGCTCTCCTAGATTAGTGAACAGCCAGGGAATGGACATTTAGATGGTGAAATCTTACAAGTACATGGGTGTTCACCGGAAAAATAACTGGACTGGTCTGACAATACCGAGCAGACTGTATCTGCTGAGGAGACTCAGCGAATAGTCTGGGATGCCCACTTGACCCAGTTTAAGTGGTGGAAGAAAGGAGAATGATGACTAAGTTATCATACCTGATGGAGAAGATGGCCCACCCCATGAAGGACACTCTGACAGCACTTGGCAGCTCCTTCACTGACAGGCTGCTTCACCTGCGGTGTGTGAAGGAGAGATACCATAGGTCCTTCCTCCCTGCTGATGTCAGACTTTACAATCAACACCACTCTCAATAGACCACACACACCAAAACTAGCAAATTCACTCATTTGCAATATATAATGTACACTCAATTGTGCAATTTTAATATTCCCTATGTGCAATAATGTGAATTGGGTTGTAGAGTCTGTTTACTAATTTATTTTACTTTTACTTCGTTTTTTTACCGACGCTTCTTGCTATTGCGCTATCCCCTTCTCTGCTGTAACACTGCACATTTCCCTGCTGTGGGATTAATGAAGGATTCTTTTATTTTACCTATTTTTATAAACCCTTGAATCATGTCGGTATTTAAAAACGTATGGTTAGGATATCCAGCCTTAAAAAAATCCCACTCTGGCCACTGAATTTACTCTTTTCACATACATAATCAGTTAATCAGTTATTTTTAGCAGGGCATTACACTGACAGGAAGGCACTTTTTGAGAGCTTGAAGTGCCTTCTTCACAAACTGAATGTGTGCACAGGGATCTCTCTCCTCATAAGTAAAGAATTATTGTGTACTGACCTTGCAAATCTTTGCATCTTGATTTTATTGCAATGTAAAAACAAGTGGGATATTCATCTACTGTAGCTACATTTTGAGCCAAAGCCTAGATACACTTGCCAGACAATGTAACTTCTTTATTTCTCCATTTGCACCTATTTACATCAGGCCAATAGACTGTAAAATACATCTTTATGTGTAAGAACTGTAAAGGATTTTTATTTATCAGCTAATCTTATGGCAGGTATTCTGAGGGAAAGCTTTTCATCACTCTGCCATCACAGATTTAGGGAAAATCTTGACAACAGCTGTAGCCATCAATAATCTTGTACTAAAAAGTATGAGTCAGGAGGGTACACATGTTGATTTTATTCCATTTGATCATAAGCACTGCTCAAGAAAATTCACCCATTGCGTAATAAAAGCCCCTGCGTCATGTGCCCCACTTAAACAAGTACTGTACATTGCACAGTATTCTAATATAAGATCTTAACATTCAGCACAGGTATCCCTGGTGATACAAATGCAAGAAATAGCAAGTAAAACTATGCAAGATAAGAATGCTCACAGGGAGCTACAAATCAATGCTGACACATATAGTGACATGGAGAGCATGACAGAGAAAAATGAAAATAAAGGATGGGAAGAAGAAGGAAGAGGACAGTGAGACACATTGGAACTGAAAGGGTACAAGAAAAAGCAATAAAGAAAACCAGGGGAAGCCTACACATGCCTCTGCATTAGTTCTCATGCTCCTCTGCCTGTGTTTAATGTGTCTGTGTGTGTGTGTGTGTGTGTGTGTGTGTGTGTGTGTGTGTGTGTGTGTGTGTGTGTGTGTGTGTGTGTGTGTGTGTGTGTGTGTGTGTATTTACAGTAAAACAGGTCCTGGAACATGTGGCTGCTATTATCACCACAATCCTTGGTCAGTCCAAGCATGTGTGTCTTTGTGTGAGATCCATCTGAGCTGTGAGAAAGCCTTGTGTGAACTCTGGATCGTAGGTTATCTTTTATAGCACACGTACATCATCCTCCTAGGGTCCTATTTTATGTTATAACTGATTCTCGTATTAATGTGTAGATGTTGCTATCAGTGTCAATAAGTAGCTGCTTCCACTCTTCGTTTAAGACATCAGTTGAGAGAGTTGGAGATGGTAATGTGAACACCCTGATACCCATTACACTGTCAAAATCTGAGAGTGAGAAAGCAGAGAGGCGGGGATGGACAAATATTGCAAAGTTTAACATAAATAGATAAAGACAGGGCAGAAGGTACAGTGACTGAAAGATTGAAAGAAATGAGAGAAATAGAAAATGATTCAACAAATCATCTTGTGCAAACCCTACCTGTTTATTCCAGCACACTCTTACTGTCTGTGAGCAGGTCATAAAGAGCAAAGTCTCTGGCAAGCCTGGTGGAACTGCAGCATTTTAATCGATGTGATAATTCAAAGTGATGCGATGCACATGAAGAGTTGGCAGAGAGACCACAGAGAGACTGGGGGGAAAATGTCTGTTTTTAGTTTTTTGCAGAGGTTCACCAAACTCAACACAGAATTAATAACAGAGAAGCCTCAAGTGCCACAACTTAAAAATCGTTTTGTATATTTGTCAAAAGGATTTTTCAACCTTTAGACATTGTCTCTGTGAGTATTCACTGTAAAACTCACAAAGAAAAGCTGCATAATGTGTTCTTTAAAAAGTTACTAAGAAGACCAGCAATATTACAATCACAAACACTGATAGACATCATATTTATGAAGAATGTCTTTAAAAAATTTTGAAAGCAATTTTACACTGAGGCAATAAAAATAATAAATATAGCCACGGAATATACAAAACCAATTGTGTATTCCATTAGTTCTGCTAAGTGGTTCACTGTTGATTCATATTAGCATTCATCCATCCATCCCTCCTTTTTCTTTACAGTTCTCTCGATTGAGGGTCCCAAGGGGTTGGAATCTGTCCTATCTGTCCCAACATGCATCAACTGTGAGGTAAGGTACACCCTGGAGGCCAAAGTTCACATCCTGTCACAGGCCTGAAATGATTGTTCGCCTTTATATTAACCATAACCACAGGTTTTCTTCGACCTTACCCAAGTGTTTAGTTTAGCTTAACTCTAGCCATATCTTAACCAAAGTTTATTTGCAATAACCACAACTCACCTTAACCTAAAAATGTGAGAGCTTTACAATTGGACAAAAAAAAAAAATGCTGCCATTTACCATGACCCAGAGTTTTGCAGAATCTTCTCTGCTGATATGTTTGGGCTGACACATGTAGACAGACAAAGACATTCACACCAGCAGATAATTTGACCTCCCAGTTCGCCTGACCTGCGTGTCTCTGGACTGCTGAAGGAAACTGGAGCATCCACAGGAAAGACACAAAGCAGTTAGGGAGCACACAGGGAGAGCCCAGCTGGGTTGGGTTTAAACCAAAGACCTTTTTGCTGTGATGTGACATGCTGTGTTAACTTCTCCTTGATACTGTATATTGTAAATAGGATTTTTTTTTTTTTTTTTTAACCAGCCAGTGCACACGAAGCATATTCAGTACTACCATTGGAGACCACACGTAAAACAAGGGATGAATTAAGGTCATAAAGTAACACCCACTTCACTCATACTACAGGCTTCAGTAGCTGCAGTACATCTACAGCTTGTATTCAGTGCACTGCCTTTGTCTTGCATATACTGGTGACAACCGGTTGGTAAAATCAGACATCAAACAATGAGGCCTGAGGTTCATCTGCTACATCTGTCCCTGTGCTGCTCACTGTTTATTGTTTCATCTCTGCTTTATTTACTGTTGGCTTAATTATTTCTATGTTTGATCTATGGAGGGATGTCGGGGGCAGCCATTCTCCTGATGTATCCACACAGTTACACATGCAAAGTACGGGGTGCTTGCATACACCCACCACCACACACGTGCGCACGCACATACACACACACGCACATACACAGGATTCTCCTCTTCACTTGCCATGCAGGTGACAGAGAACTTGACCCGAGATGGATGACTGTCTGACTGCGACATCTTAAACCTGTTACCTCTGAGTGGATGTTTATTTGAATTCTCCTTCCCGCTGTATCACGTACAGGGGGGAATTCTCTTGAACTGCAGCAACAGGAGTGTAAATATTATGGGGAAAGCCACTGAGACATGAAATGTAGCTTTAATTACAACACTGATATATCGAGGTCAGTCCCTCCTCACATGTGGAGAGAACTTGACCTTTCCTTTTTCTGCCCATGATTTCTTGTTTGATTTGGTGTACACACTCATTAAACAAATGTATATACTGTATTATATATGGTACAATATGTTTGTATAAGAGCAAGATGTATGGTGAAGGCTAAATGGGGTGCTGTGGGCTGACTTTAAGGCAAAGCCATGATTGTGCAACTGGACGAGATATCAAAGAAAAGTTACGTAAAGCAATGAGATGATTAATGAAGTCGGCTCAAGCTAATAGTTCCCTTTTATCAAGTAGGTACATAAGTAATACAGGTGTCTACAGGGTTAAAATTATTTACGAATAAACAATTAATAATAAAAATTGTTACTATAAATAAACTACAGGTTGAAAATTGCACAGGAGCCCATAATTCACTCCTTTTAGCAGGTACATGCTTGTATTGAGGAAGTGAATGTAAAACAACTGTGGAAGATTTGATGAATATAGGTTTTGGGCAAGGCTTGAGAAATAAAAATCTTTTCCTGTTTCTCACTGTATCTGTGTGTCAACTCATCGAACTACAGATTTGGCACTATTTGAAATTATTAAACCAATAAGCTTGACCTTAGTATGACCATTGTGTCTAAAAATCGAATAGACATGATTGAGTAGTTAAATTTCAAGGAAAAAAATCCTTAGTTATTAAGACATTCGAAAACTCGTCTAACCTGTTTCTTACTTTTTGGGCGGGTGTGGTTGATCTGATTTGATTAACAGTGTCTGTGTGTCAGCTATCACCAAATTTAATTCAAATCCTGCTAAACTCTGATTGGTGTATGTGCATGGACCATGGAAATAACCAAAACGGTTTCAGTTTGGGCAGAAAATGTTATGTTGATGAGGATCCCCATTAGAAGCTAGAAAAAAACAGGTTTTCAGGGCCATTAAAAACATGGGATTGTAGGAAAGTTTGTTTTTCTGTAAATTGCAGTGAGTTTTACATGATGTTGCTGCAAGTTGCTAGTATACCCAGTTCCTCAAAGGTTATACATGGTGCGGGTGTGAGATATTGCCCTGGTCTATCTGCACCCTCAGCTTCATAGTTTATACTGTGGAAACATGATAACCATCGCCACCACCTCTGTGCTGTCAGGATTAAACCTCTATCTGTAAAGAGAGATGTTTAAAGAGATGTCGAATGTGGGACTGGCAGCCATCTATCTACCACTACTCCTTTATATCTTTGGCATGAACAGGAAACCATGGCATAATTGTAGCGTGAAGGTATGTTTTAATAAATATGTTTTTAATTTTCTATTTAACCTTTTTGATGCTGCAACGGTAACTAATACTGTACATGTATGATGTTTTTTTATTTTCTAATAAAAATAAAGACTTGAATGACTTTATGATAACACAATAGGGGAACTATTCATTGTGGAAAAACAAAAATTGTTCAGCAGTGAGGAACAAGGACACTTCTTCTCAGGCCACAGGTTTGTTTTCATGTGGGGTCTATTAGATTGAAAAGAACAGACGGGCACACAGACTCCCCCAGCTTACTGACCAGGCGAAAGGCAAATTCTATTCCCAAAAGGAAAACTTGAGGGGGGAAGGTATGTCATACATATCTGTATCTGCTAGTCCAGGATATGCCTGCTCTGTGGCTCATTGAACTGTCTGGCTCTCAAACACAGAGGAGGGACACTCGTGAATCTTCACGGAGGAGGTCTGGTCTGATTGTGTTTTGGAAAGAGTTCAGGTATGGCACAATCTCAAAAAGCCATAACACACAAGGTACTGTACATTTCATCCTCTTCCCTTTCTATGTGGATTTAACAGGTTTCCTTTGGGTGATTTGGGTGCTAACAGGAAGACTTTCATCACTAACTACAAAGACATGCCAGTCAAATGAATTACTTCAGCATGTGCGAAACTTCAAGTAGAAACAGCATAAATTGTTTGTCTGTCTGTTCCTGTGATAAACCAGCTACTTGCCCAGTGTACTATCATGTCTTTGCACAGTGCATGCTGGGATGGAGTCCAGCCCTCCTGTACCACTGACGATGATTAAATTGCTTCCATAAAGGACTTAATACTTGAGTAGTTGAGTACATAGTGATTCATGGTCATGATTACAAAATAGTCAATGATGATAACCAGTGCAGTTTTTCTTGCACTGGGTACCCAGGGTACGCAATGTGAATCTTGCAAAAAGTGTTTTTAATGAGTAAAAAAGTATATTTCCATTCGTTGGTACAGGTAACATTTTAGTAGATGCAGTCTGGCCATGGGTGAAAAAATGGGAGAAAAGCACTCAAATGAAAACTACAGAATTTGGAATTTTATTGCAATAGCTCAACAGCATGTAGAAAAGTACAGAAGGTCAATTACTGTTAACTTCCGGTGGCATGTCAGTCAGAGTTAAATAACTGATGACAGCATCCACAGGTGCCAGCTGTTTATAAAATACAGAGGATTTTGGAGAGATCTGAGTGTGTCTCTGCCAATGAGTTGTATTAACAAGGCGAAAACACGAGAACATAATCCACAGACAATGCGGTTCGTGCTTTTGCCTCTGCAATTAGCATGAATCGCTGTGATGTTTTTTATATATTATATATATTTCCTCAGGTCGCTGTGTGCCCCGACAATAACCCTGGGTCCTGAGCTTTTACATTGTGGGTTATAGGTTTCATCCTGTACTAGACTTTGTGAGTATGGAACAGGTGTGGCTATGCAAAACTGCAGTAGACCCTGCAGAACTCTAAATTACAGTACTGGTGGTAAGTGTAACTCTGAGCACCCTTGACCAAACCAGTGCCATGTAGATAGGAAAGGTTCCACACCCTTCCAGGGTTTCACTAAAATTACTTAATAATCAAGATAAATATGGCTGGATTTGTACCCTACCAGTCCATCAATTAATCTTTATTCAAACAATCATCATTCAAACATCAGTTAAGTATTTAAAAAGAGCACCTGATACTGTGAAGCACATGCAGCTGAGAATCTGTCAGCAAGCATACAGATTAACACTATAGACGCAACGTTTTTTTTTTTCCCTCAGTGGCTGTCTTGTGGTTGAGAGAAACACAATCGAATTCATCTAACACAATGGGTAAGCCAACAAACATAATGCTGCTACAGTGACATTGTACCATAAAGAATGTGTATCAGTCATTTGGGCATATATAAAGATGGACAGCCCATGTGAAAATTCATATATACGCCACAAGATGGATGCTTCCATTTGGTTTCATCAATTAGACTTAATTCCAATGAGACTTGTACAGATAGTGACAAAAATATGTATCTGTAAAGAAATATAATATATATACCAGCCACTACACTATGTATAGCCCAGATTTATCAAATTGGACATAGTGAGTATTAATTTCAGCTCAACTGAAATATTGTAAATTTAGGCTCAGACCATTCAGTCTATGAGCTGAGCTGAACCAAACTTAAAGTTCAGTGGCTGTACAGTGCAATCAATCATCCTTCAGCCATAACAAAATGGTAAAACAACATTAACCTCACCAGATTCAAACAGTGAATGTTTCACATTTGGATCAAAAATATAAATTACATTAGTTTTTAACAGTGTGACATTTCTATATGAGGTTTATTCAGTTTACCTGGACATCCCTGACTGTGGATCTGATTTAGAGGAAATGTGAAAGTGTAGCCAAGTCTATTGTCCTGATAGTCTTTCATTCCAATAACATGGTCCTACTGTGGTGTACGGAGGAGATAAACAGTCACATAGTTGAGAAGTCACTACGACTGTTTTCTGTAACTCATAATGATGCAGAGATCCCATTACAAAACAGATGGATTGAGAAACAGGCAAAGAAAGAAAGCCAGGGGAGAGAGAACAATCATAGAAAAGGGGTTTAGACAAAGATTTAGAAATAGGATCTCAGCATTCGAAGGATTGTCCTGATTAGGAAATGTCTAAATAAGCTGTAATGTCTGCTGACTTTTGCAGTGGAAGGTAACATACTGTATTATGCAACCCACATCCGTAACTAAACCAAGTATTGTCACTATATCCAATAAATCAATGTGCCCAATGAGAAGCCAGTTTCTTGAAATTTCCAATTTTGGACTTAAGTCTGTTTATCAACCATAAACCAAAACTCAATTATAACTCATTCGAAAGCCTGATTCTCGGTCTTACACACCCAAAATGGAAAACTTTAAAGCCTTTCCATTTGTTAGAGTGCACCATTCTCCTGGCACATACTCTGAACTTTTATCTGAATTCTCAGTTTTTATCAAGTTCAGTCCTTAGTACAGATAAAGTAATTATAGTAGATGATGTTAATATTCATGTGGATGTTGACAATTATAGCCTCACCACTGTGTTTATCTCGTTATTAGACTCAATTGGCTCAGAGTGTAAATAAACCCACTCACCGTTTCAACCACACCCTCAACCTCATTCTGACTTATGGCATCGAAATTGAACATTTAATAATCTTTCCACAGAATCCTATTTTATCAGACAACTATTTAATAGATTTGGATTTCCTATTATTGGACTACACACCATTAGGCCAAAATGTCTTTACTAGATTTCTATGTGATAGTGCTTTAGCTTAATTTAAGGAAGGGATTTTATCTGCAACTTATTCACTGCCATGTTTCAATATAGTAAAATTCCAATATAACTCAAACCCACATATTAAAGCAAACAACATGAAAACTTGAAAGGATTTGGCGTTCTACCAAACTGGAAGAATCCCGCTTAGCCTGACATGATAGTCTTAAAATATATAGGCAGGCCCTCTGTAATGCCAGAGCAGCCTATTACTCATCTTTAAAACAGAAAAATAAAAACAACCCTAGGTTTCTTTTCAGAACTGTAGCCAGTTTGACAAAGTCATAGCTCCCTTGAGCCACGTATTCCTATAGCTCTCAATAGTGACGATTTCATGAGCTTCTTGTAATGTTAAAATTCTAACTATTAGAGACAAAATTCACTACCTCCTTTCCTCAACAGGCACCAATTTATCTTCAAACACAGGAACCTTAGAAACAGCTGTAAAACCTGACATATACTTAGACAGTTTTTCTCCCATCAACCTTTGCCAACTAACTTCAACAATGTCTTCATCTAAACCATTTACCTGTCTCTTGGACCCCATCCCAACTAGGCTTTTTAAGGCAGTTTTACCCATAGTTAGCACCTCTTTATTAGATATAATCAATCTGTCTTTAACAGGCTATTTGCCGCAGTCTTAAAACAGCTGTAATTAAACCTCTTCTCAAAAAGCCTACTCTTGATCCTGATATTTTAGCCAACTATAGACCCATATCTAATCTTCCCCTTCTCTCTAAGATCCTCGAGAAAGCTGTCACCAACCAGTTTTTTGACTTTTTAGATGATAATAGTTATTTGAGGATTTTCAGTCAGGATTAAGAGTGCATCATAGCACAGAGATAGCACTGGTAAAAGTTACAAGTGATCTTCTAATTGCATCAGACAAAGGACTTGTCTCTGTACTTTTCTTGTTTAATCTTAGTGCTGCATTTGACACTATTGACCATCACATCCTATTACAGAGACTGGAACATTTAATTGGCATTAAAGGAATCGCTCTAAGATGGTTTAAGTCCTGTTTATCAGATCGATTTCAGTTCGTGCATGTTAATAATAAGTCAACCATATACTCAAAAGTTAATCATGGAGTTCCAGAAGCTTCTGTGCTTGGACCAGTTCTACTCACTTTATATATGCTACAAAACTAGTTCATGCTTTTGTTACTTCTAGGCTGGACTATTGTTATTCCTTATTATCAGGCTATCCCAACAAATCTCTAAAGACTCTCCTGCTGATACAAAATGCTGCACTCTGAGTACTGACAGGAACTAGGGAAAGAGATAATATTTCTCGTGTGTTAGCTTCTCTGCATTGGCTCCCTGTAAAATCCAGAATAGAATTTAAAATCCACCTCCTCACCTACAAAGCTCTTAATGGTCAGGCACCATCATATCTGAGAGAGCTCATAGTACCCTATTACCCCAATAGAACACCCTGCTCCCAGAATGCAGGGTTACTTGTGGTTCCTAGAGTCTCCAAAAGTAGAATGGGAGCTATCAGGCTCCTCTACCTTCTTCCAGTTTGGGTCTGGGAGGCAGACACCGCCTATACATTTAAGAGTAGGCTTAAAACCTTCCTTTTTAATGAAGGTCATAGTTGGGGCCGGCTTAGGCTTGTCCTGAACCGTCCCCTAGTCATGCTGCTATAGGCTTAGACTGCCGGGGGACTTCCCATTACGCACTGAGCTCCTCTCTCCTCCCCTCCCTCTCCATCCATAGGCATTCATATCCCATGTTACTAAGTTGGCATATCCCTCCCGTAGTCTTGCTCTCTCGTCTCTCTCCTCCTGTTACTTTCTGCAGGTATTTCTGCCTCCAGAGCTGCAGAGTCTGGATCTGTAACCGCAAACCACCTACTGCTCAACACACACTGCTTCAATAGTTATTATTATTATTATTATTATTATTATCATCATCATCATCATCATCATCATCATTATTATTATTATTATTATTATTGTATTAAGTCTGATTATTATTATTATTAGTGTTATTAATAGCCCTATTACTGTAATTATTAGTTTATTTTTAGACTTATTATTATTATAATGCATCCCCTCCATCTTTCTCATTCTCTCAACCCAAATGGTCGAAGCAGACGGCCGCCCACTATGAGCTGGGTTCTGTTCAAGGTTTCTACCTGTTAAAAGGGAGTTTTTCCTTGCACCTGTCACCAAGTGCTTGCTCATGGGGGAATTTTGGGTCTCTGTAAATATAACTATAAAGAGTACGGTTTAGACCTGCTCTATAACTTCTGTTATGATTTGGTGCTATATAAATAAAATTGAATTGAAATTAGTAATGAAATACACAAATTAGATAGCGATTCCTAACTTTACACAGACATAGTGTTCCACAATCTTGTCCTTAGTGCTACCACTTGACCCTTGACAAGACTGATATCACAATCAGTTGTACTAGTGGCTCTGTGAGGCTATACTTAGGCACAGCTGTGCTTTGAGCTAAATGATAAATTCAGAATGCTAACATACAATGACAATGTTAACATGCTGAGATAATATTTAGGAGATAATATTTACCATGACTGTAATCTTGTCGATGGGAATGTCATTAGTTTTGCAAATTATACATTTGACCTGATGATGGCGCCATATGAAACATCAGGTGATCACCAAGATGATCGCAATTCATCCTGAGGGGCAAAAGAATGTCTGTACCAAATTTCATGGTAATCCATCAAATAGTTGTCTAGACATTTCACTCAAAACCACCACAAATGTCAACCTTAAGGTGGCACTAGGGGAAAGGTCAAGAGAACACCAAAGTCAATAGGATACATTGTCTGGGAAACATGGATATCTGTACCAAATTTCATGGCAATCTATGCAATAGTTGTTGAGATATAGTATATCAGTCCAAAGCATGGACCATTCAACAAATCAACATTGCCATCTCTAGAGCCAGGCAGCATGGCTACAAATTTCTGCAGATTCTGCAGGAAAAGAGATACATAAAGCATCTTAAATTTTGTTTGTGCTCCATTGAGTACAATGGACTTTCCTGTCACATTGTATTGTGAAATAGTTTTAGTTGTTATTCCCCCAGCTACATATGGCCAAGTTCTGGCCATTAGTTGTGAAGCACTTGATATAAATATATATATATATATATAACAAGATGAAAGTATTGTATCGCAAGATTGAACCCTGGTCCCTGCAGGGGGGAGAAAGTGCTTTTCCCACTGCTCTAAATAAGTTTGTTTGATTTGTTGATCTAAAGCATTGTGTCAGAGATGTTTCCTCAGTTTGTGAATCTGACTGTGGTTCACCCAAATTACACAAGTTGACCAAATTTGGGGTCTGTATGATACAGATAATGTGATTCAGAAAATAGGTTCAGGGTTAGCAGTAAAACATGCCTATTGGTTTTGAAGTCGGACATAGGAATAAGAGGTCATTTCATCTTATTTTGGTATTTATAGATAACATTAGTGGATGAATTTGGGGGTGTTTAACAGTGGTCTATACTAGTAAGCATTCTTGCCCAACTTGCCCACCTTGCAAAACATTCTTTCATCTTTACTAGCATCCCACCACAATCCCCCACCCCTGTCATTGACCTCCAGTCTACATGGTGGATGCACAGCTAAAGAGCCTGGGAGGCCAGGGTCACTGCACCTGACAGGCAGCCTTCACTGATCTGTCTGTTGGCTAGACACATTGACAGGGATTTGGTTACTGTCAGCAGGGTACTTCAGAGGACGACCTGACACACACACACACAGTAAGACACACACAAAGTCGCATCTGTGTATGAATGGATGTACAAATGCTCTCTCTGTTTCTTCCTCTCTCTAACAGGCACAAGCTCACATTTGTGTCTATTCCAGTTTTGACATATAAACACTACCATTCACAAACCTCCGACTTCAAATTGCGACATATTAATACACACACACACACACACACACACACACACACACACACACACACACACACACACACACACACACACACAGAGGGAATGAGCTTGGAGGACATGAGTAAGCATGTCTTAAGATTGATCCTAATTTCCCCAAGAACAGATGTTACCTGCTACCAATTAACAGCTCTTGTCATTGCTGCTGAAGTAGATGCACTGGCCTTGCTCCAACCCAATTTCCATCCTGACCTTTTCTCAATGGCTGTTTTTGCAAAGGAGGTGTTTTGTTGCCGTGAGATCTTCCAAGCAGAGGCTGGGTGTGTTGCGCCTGTTTCATCAAGAGCGTTGACAGTCTAACTCTCCAACATGCAACAGGCCTAACTCTAGATAAATTGGAAATTCAGAGAAGTGGAGGTTGAAGTGTAATTTCCTGGTTATTCTGGCCTGCGGAACTTTAGATTATTGGTTATTCCACATGATGGATTTTAAATTATGACTGTGTCAATCTTTATAAAATGTGTGCTGACATTGCTAATCTCAGTAAGTGTTAGAGTACACAGTAGCTTGGTTTTCTGCTTCAAAATTCCCTTAAATTAAGAAGCATTCTGTGTTTATGACTGGGAATTATGTCAAAGAAACTTGTTATCTGTCATTTGCATCATTTAGGTCCTAGTGCACCTGTGCAAGGGTAGCTAACTCAACTGGAATGGTTTGGAGCTATAATCCGAAATACAGTACTTAACTTGTTCATATTGCTTCTTCACTTGTTTGTCATCTGGACACCAGCGTATGTTTAAAACACTTAACAGCATTTTTTTTTTTTTAAATAAATGCTTGCTTATGAATAGTTATATAATTTTTGTAACACTTCCTCCTGCTCGCTCCCTCTGTCGCTTTGAGCTTTCCTCCATTTGCTCTGGTAACCCTATCCCTGTGAATCACCAAGTGATAAATGATCATTTCTTTCCAGAAGAGTATGGGTGGCTTTGCCTGACCCTGCAGCTCGACCTTGCTCACACACACAGACAGAGAAACAGCAACAAAACAAACTACCATTGTCTCAAATTGGCTCTGTAACCTCTCAGCCCTAAACACTAGGGGTATCTGTCACATAAGAGTGTACTGCAACAGAGATTTTGTTGTGTGTTCAACAGAGAAGTGAAGATCAAAGTCAAGATTTTTGAACTTTCTCTGGTGGCCTTAACTTTCGGGTGCAAAGGAGAGATATACTGTATCATATGGGGTAATTAAAACATATCACTATTGACCCAATGACCTCTTTTAAACTGTATATTAAGAAACAATAAGAGAATTATTTAGTATGTAAAGATCCTTTTCTTTAGGACTAATTTTCTTTGGGTTTGACTGAAATAGTTCTTCAATAAATGTATTTTGTAGACACAAAGTTATGTATAATTATGGCCTTTAACAGAGTAGCACAGTACAGTCAGCTGCATAGAGCTTGTTTCAGGAAATGGAAATAATTTTTTTTTTTTTTCCTGCAGTCTGTTGCTGATTTCTTGCATCTTCCATTTGGTTTCCAAAGAGCCTGTTACTCCTTTGGTGCATGCTTGTCTGGTATATGTATGTACCCTATCAATATAATTAGATTCAACTGAGGCATGCAATTCCTGGGAAAGACTTTCCCGAAACTTCATGCGTGCACAATGATATCAGGCCTTTTCATCTGCAATTTCAACACAGCACAGGTTTTCTAGACAAAACCAAGAAAGGGAGGCTCACAAACTTGGAAGCAATGTCGATATACCTTAAATACCCTCCAATTCCCATCAAGAGAAACCTGACATGCCCTGTTGAGTTTAACACCCACTGATCCAGTTTGAAAGTTTTAATCAAGAGTGACAAATAGATGTATTGGACTACGAGAGAGCTGGAAAATTCGAGATTCCCTTCATCTCAGTTAAACAACATCAAAGCAGTGGCCCACCGTCAGGACAAGCAAAGCAAGCAGTGCTTGACCAGTTAAAGGATAAATAAAAGATCTGATATTTGCATTGATCTTGTAATTTACTGCCCTTTTTTGGCCACAGTAGGCTATTGTCTCGGGAAGCTCAGTTGACTACCAGCAGTTGCATCGTTCATGGGCGTGGCCACGTCCCATTGACAAAGGCTGCGGCTTGTCAAGCAGGGGGGGGGCAGCCTTTTTTGGACATATGTGCATGTGAATTGTGGATAATCGTGGGATCTTTGACAGGTGACTAGCCATAGCTAGCTACAGACAAGTGTGCTTGTCAAGCAGCCCTTGATTCAGCTTCCATCATACTGAGATCAGTTATGATACTGCGCACATTATTATACAAATAGATGTGTGTGGAAACTGTCCTTGCGCATTACCAAATTACTTCAACAGGCTTTTTCTTCCTAATCATTAAGAGGTAGCAGTAGCAAGTAAACGAGCAAATTACACTGTGATTTATTATCTCCAATCAGTACAAGTTGTCCTACTAATCACTTTAGTCAACATGTGTGACGACAAGGAGTTAGGGTGTATTGTGGAGCAGCTTTTAATAACTCCTTTTTAGATTTTTAATTCTGTTCTGCCTTTTAGTTATCATATTAATATATATTTTCCTTTCTGTTAAACGAGCTGAAGGGTTCGCTGTGCAAGTTGTGCAGTAAATTTGCGAAGTTTGAGACAGCATTTTGAGGCAGGATGTTTTCTCTCAGTTGAAAGGAATAATAATACTTGTTCAGCCAGGAAGGCGGGCAGAAAGGTGAAGATGTCCAGACAGAGTGCACCAAAATGCAGGAGAGAGACTTTCAGCACAGGAAAGACAGCCAGCACAAAGTCATGAGATAGGACAGGCCCTGACTTTAAGAGAGACTTGCTGATACTACTACTGTCACGAAAAGGCCACGTTTGAGTCTGGTCCATATTTTTCTCATAGGTGTAGTAAACAGCTGAATCACACATCAAGATGGATGGTTGTTTTGGGGGAATGGGAGAGGGGGTGTAGTTGGTTCTTCGGCTCTTCTTACCTATCTGTAAAAGTCACTGCACACTATTGCATCAAAGTCACTTCGTAACAAAATCAAAATTGGTTGCAGATAGAATTAACATCACCAGCTAGGATGAAGAAAGTTATTGGCAGAGGAGAATGGCGTATACTTGAACAATGGAATCAAGTTTTCCAGTGCACCTGTAAGGTTCTTTAGTGTGACGTCTGCCCTTCAGTATGCCTGTCATGCACGCCTCACGGGTGGCGCAGCCGTGGGAAGCAGGGGTTCCTGGTCCGACACGCATTCCTTTCCCTGAGTGCACACACGAACACACAACTAGACAAAAATACACACACAGACACACTCCCCCAGCCCGCCCACCTGGGCTGGATGACCCCCTAAACAGCTCCAATTACAAGGCACTGACAGACAGACAGATTAGGTCTGAACAAGGGTGCTGAGGCCTGCACAGACAGACAGATAGAAATGGCAAGCAGACAGACACACATAGAAAAACGGCAATATGGCTGCCCAAGACAGCCACGGAGAATGGGTAGAGGATGCAGAAAGAAGGATAGGAGGGAGAATTCACAAAGGGATTCTGTCATTGATTACAGCGAGTATGTTTACACGAAGCCCTCATCAGACCAAACCAAGGTGGAGATTAGTTTGCTCTTTCACCATGACTGACGTTCCCATGTGCCTCTCGCCAGCTCCCTTTTGTGCACAGACACACAAACACACAAAGCAATTTTCTTCCCTGAGGCCGCCACCCTCACCCTGCAGCCACCTTCATCCATGACCTAAAGCAGACTATAACGAAACCTCTGTTAATGTGAGTCTGAAGGCCCGAATCTTACACACACACACACACACACACACACACACACACACACACACACACACACACACACACACACACACACACGGACACGCTCCCTCTCTGTGTCACCCTTAGTTCACACACTGCCTGACCAACAGCAGAATAAATCACTTTTCTTATATGAAAATTTTTCTACTGAAATAGCAGGAAGGAAAAGGGAGGGAAGGAAAAACGCATTCACAGGGTTGAATGCCAGGCCTCAGGAACAAACAGGGCATTTTCAAGCTATAACTGAAGACCAACCAATAAATTGGCTCCCGACCACATTGACAGTGAGAAGGTACTCAGGCGTTTTGGATGATTTATTATTCAGAGAATGTGAACGCTTTCTCTGTTTTGGCTTGTTTGGTCAGCGAAACTTTCCTTCCTTTTTTTCAAGGGAAAATTGCTGCCCATGGTGAAGTTTTTTCCAATTAAACCAGCATTTACGCAGTAGTGGATGAGGTGATGACAGAGCACACTGTGTTTAAACATGGGGGTGGAAGAGAGGCTGCCTTCTCATAAAGATTTTGAGGAGCGAGATTAAAACAGTCAGTTTATTGTTTGGAGAGCCTTACAAGATACAGCTGATCCCCTTTGTCCCAACCTGACAACTAATGCACTCTGTTATAGAAACACATATTTTTATTCCTCAGAGGGCTCAAACTAATCTCTGCAAGTCCATGAGAATCATCTGACAGCCCGTAAAAAACATTAAATCATGCTGTCCCCAGCAACAGGTCATGCTAACAACAACAGCAGCGGAAATGTAAAGTGTTTTATTTTTTCCTATTTCTCTCATGTGTGGCTCCTCAGAGTTTATTTCCTTGCCTTCTTGTCATTTTTTATGGCTGAGATATTGAATGTTTTGTATTTTGTTCCTTTATTTTTGCTTTTCACTCATGAAAAAGTAAACTGTTCCTGTCAGAGTATTAAATCATTCCAGAACTAGATATATCTTACTGAAGTTGGTACTGTATACCATTTTGGGGGTAATATAGGTATGCCTATTGGATAGTGTAACTCTACATCATGGTGCAACATTGTCCCTCTCTCTATATATTGAACTCAGCCCCAAGCCCAGTCCTGAAAATGGGTCACACATGCATAGATTCATTTTCAAAAAAGGCTCAGTAATTTCCTAAAACTGCTGGGTACTGCAGTTTTTACAAATGTTATTAAAATAGGAGCAAACAGTGCATGTTTTGGGTACTATTTTCAGCTGTGGAGTGATACACATTTGATAGTAAATATTTATGTAGATTTATAATGAACATTTCCAGCAACATATTGAGAACATAAACTACAGTGTCTGTGTTTATCATAATGAAAGAGTATGTGACCCCAACAATGTGGGTCACTGATTTGTTTCTACTGCATGGTAGAATACCAGGCTTACTACTAATACTAATTAATATTCTTAGTAGGGTCGGTTCAATATTCATTTCGGTATTTCCTTGGGATTATTTGACAGGAAAGGAAAAACATAAACTATTGCCAGCTTTATCCTTCAAAAGTCTTTGCTGGGGTCTTGTCAGGTTTTGGGGCAAATACCTGTAATAATATTCCTTCAAAATGAGAACTGATGAGAGCAGGATGCTGTATTCATTGGCCACAATGAGGAATACAAACATTCCAGCAATATTTGGGGTAACTGAAGGACACGTGCTTTCTTCAAAGACATGGCAAGCACCCTAGCAGGAGATACA
Organism: Xiphias gladius; assembly: GCF_016859285.1. NCBI lineage: Eukaryota > Metazoa > Chordata > Actinopteri > Istiophoriformes > Xiphiidae > Xiphias > Xiphias gladius. Next base: position 10,046,049 of record NC_053421.1, read on the forward strand.
GCAAAACTATCTGCAATTAAAAATCACTGTGTAGCCCCAAAATGTAAAAACAAGGTTTGGAAAGCAGTTCAGTATAAATTTGCGGTGTTTTCAAGAGTGTCTGGCCAAGAGAGACTGGCTCAGCAAAGTGTCTGATTAGAACCTTATTTCCCCGGGTAAGTGAAAGATTTGCTGAAACAGAAAACAGAGGAAAGATAGGGACCAAGAACATGAAGACAAGAGAACTGAAAGAACCCGAAAACAAGGCACGAGAAGGTAAATGAAAGAGGGAGACATGAGAACAAAGAGCAGGAGATGGAGAGAATTTAGTTTTTGTAACTCTGTCAGGGAGCCACTTCATCAAGTTCAACAAGCAGACTTTCTCTAAGCAGCTCATTGGATCCAGATGACATCTCCCTCACTCCGTCCAGCTCGGTGTAATATTGACCAGCCAGGAGACCCTCACTTGGCAGAAAAAAGCGCTGCTTCTGAAAAACCCAAATCAGTCATTATTTGGATTTTGCCTTTTCATATTTTATGGCATGATGTATTGACAAATTGTTATATTTTACACTGAGTTTAACAGATCTTTGGGCTATGGAAACAGCTGTAGAAATTGGACAGATAACAAAACATTTCAGTTGCCTGCACGTGCTTTTTGCTTGATATCTGTCTTTTTTGCTTTTGGTTGTGATAGAAAAGGTTTTATGAGATAAATCTTGCTGCCCGAATGTGGGTTTTTGAAGTTTATTGAACATATGAACAAGATATCCAGTGGGCTTTGACAGACACAAATACATCAGAGATACGCTGCGAAGTGTTTGAGAAAAAGGAACAACCTTTTTTGATGGGATGAAATATAAGGATTACGACATGAAATAGATCAATATTACCTAAGTTTACGGATAAATGTTTATATCATCCAATCCTCTATATAGCTGCCGAAGCCTCATCCTTTAAATCTTATGCCTTCTTGACAAATTTTGTCTTGGGCTCCACTCATGGCTCAGTACACAAAGATAATGTATGTTTTTTGTTTGTTGTCCAAAGTCCAGTTGAGTTTCCATCTGGTTTATTGTCTTCCATTTCAATAAAGCAAATATTTTCCTTCACAACATTCCTGACTAGTGGCCCAAAACATGTCATCCTGGAGTCTTTATCTTAGAGAGAAAGAAAGAGAAAGGCTCCTCAAATTAAGCTGTAATTAAATTCCAATTCTTTGGTGTGGCTGTTGCATGGAAAGGCACCAACATGTCTTAGTTGGTATCCACATTGTGCTCTTTTCCATTTGTTCAGCATGTTTTAGCATGCCATGGTGTTGTGTCATGCATAGCAAGGGAAATCTGCAATATTATGGTAACTATGACACTTTTTGCTGCCTTGAACCGATTTGCACAAGATGTATGGTCATGCAGGTGACTTTTTGTAGTAATAGTAGTTTTGTAGCTTCTAGGAAACTCACAGTAAGATCCTCAAACATTTTTTTCTATCTTAGATTCCTGTCTTTATGGTCATCTCAATCACAAACCTACAACATATCATGGGGTGTTTGACACTTTTTACCATGTCTCTCCTGTTGTATGGATAGTCGCTCATTCTGTGCCCTCACATAGGCTCAGGTCATAGTTTCTCACAGTTAGAGAGGTATAGGTACAACAACACTCAAATAATAGTTGCCTTTTTATTTATTTATTTTTTTTTTTAAGTTTTCCATTTAGTATTGGAGCGGTGAAATCAATATGGAAACCCTAATTGGTGGAAAACAGTTGACAATAATACATGACAGGTCTGCAGTAATGTAAATGACACGTGATTGGTTGTAAATTGGCTAAACATGGAAAGACAAATGAAATAATTTAACTTCAGGATGGCTGTCAGTGGCAAAATGAATAAAAAACCAGTTATTGTTTCCAAGTTTGTAAATGTAATTTTAGTTTTTTATCCATAAACAGTAAACCGCTTCCAAGGCAGGTTTATCCCTTAGTAGCTCTTCAAGTGCTTAGTACGAAAAAGTTGACCTGTTGCGGTACACGTCTTTGTAAATAATTATTTTCTTTGGTTGATGACTCAGACAACTCTGCCAGTGTGTGACAACAACACCAAACATTACTGTCATCATCCCTGAAATCCTCTGTCTATGTTGTGTTACTGTAACAGTTTGCTGATTGGTGCTTTTTTAGTTTCACAACAAGGTTAGAACATTTTTTTTTTAAGTGTTTTTGTTGTACACCATCATTCGTCATCATGCAAGATATTGTTTAATTCTCAAAGTTCTCCAAAACTCTAATTTAAAACTACAAACTAAATCTGAGGCTAAATCAGCACTATACATGTAGCAATTTCACAGATACGACATTTTCATCTAGCTTTTTTGTTTATTTGTGGTTGATACTAATTGGCTTTTTATTTGATCTATTTAAGCATTTATATATGTATCACAGTTTGTCTCAAACAAAAAATGAAGCACTTAAACTTAAAACATGATAAAACAATTAAGCAAGCACGAAAAGTTTTCGAACATAGGGAAACCATCCCCTCGTACCATTTACCATTAAATATATGGTGAGATAGAAAAATGTATAATACTGGTTAGCAGCGAGCTCAAATACCCTGAATGCTGATATTAATCAACCACCTCCTTTTTTACTACGCCATCTCTACCTTGTATATAAAGAGTTTAACATGATTTCGCCTATTAATCTTTTGAATAAGTACCCTCAGAATTTTAATGAGTAATGAACAATTAAAAACTGAATATCATATCTTGAAACTGACAAGATGGGGATTCCTACTGATTTTCATCATTTCAATTTTTACCATGATTTAAATTTGCTTTATCAAAACTGGGCTTTCTTAATTTAGATTCAGTTTTGTAAGACACACCAGTTGGCTGGTAACAACGGACCATGTCATAAAGGCCAAGGAGATATAAACACTGTCCATAGCCAGGGATGCAGTGTGTTTTTCTATGCAAGCTGGGAGTGAGCTGACAGGCACTAACTGAGGTTGGCTGGATACCCACTGACGGCTCTGACAGCTGCTGCTGATTGCTTTGACATGGCATAGATACTCCTCTTATTTTTGTTCTACACCCATCTTTTGTTCCTGCTTTTTTTCTTCTATTACATTTTGTAAACCTCTATTCCCTTCTTTATTCTGTAAACTAAAATGACAGTGATACATACAATCCTCAGTGGCAGAAAGGACCACATAATAGCCTGCCTCATGTTTGTATTATCTGGGAAAAAAAGAAACAGTGTGTTTACAGTGGAGACGCACTTAGTCAGAGAGCTTAATTGAAGGTGAGTGTTGGTATCTTGGCTTGGCCAAAAGAATGTGCATGGCCCCAAAGACTCATGGGATATCACACCCACTCCTTTGGGTTGGTTTGAGCTGCTTTGCATGTCTAAAACAAACCACTGCATCTGTTTTTACTTTATGTTTTGTTTGTGGATTGAGAAGAGAGAAAAAATAGTGGCTTCAGTAAAAAATAATTGCATTGGTTCTGTTCTCCTGGCTCCCCTGGACTAAACCAGGAGAGTGATTAGTTGTACGAGACAAATGAGAAGCGAGGAAGAAGAGAAAATGGGACGAACACAGATTCACAGAGAAAGGGTCATGAAAGGGAAAAAAATGACCAGTTTTTTATCATCGTGCACATGTGCACACTAGGGCTGTCATTCGAAATTCCAACATATGTTTGAACTTTGGGGAAGAAGTTTATATTCGCACTGTAATGACCTGTTTGAATTCAAAATTTACAGTCTCGAACAGACAATTTGAAGTAGTTTGCCTTGTGATCCAGCAGAGACGGATAGGGTTTCCCTGAGAGTGGAAACACAAAGACATTTCTGCCTTGTTCTGCACGGCTGGAACAAATTGAGGTTTACACATCACATCCGGACACACAAGATATTCAAAGGGGAAATTACGTTTCCTTTTCTCTATGCTATGTCATACCCAGCAACTGCTACCTAAACAGGATTAGTTATAAAGACCTCTCTTCTGTACACTTCCTAGATGGCTGCCATTTTATCAGAGGACTGTGCATTAGATATAAAGATCAGGTAACTCTAGTCACATCTTTTATGGGCTCGTTTGTATTGGCGGATTTTTGACCTCGTGCACTGATATGAGGCAAAACTCATTTTGAGAACTTTTTGCAAACCCCTAAGCAAGTACTTTTTTAGCTGTTTATATGCGGTCCCTCAAAGCTCTGACCATCTATTAGCCTACTGTAATATCTACAATATCAGCTTCGAAACTAAACCTTCTGTATGTAGTTATCAAATATTCTATGCATGACTGACAGGTCCAAACTGGTTTTCCCAATGGATTTAACATCTTGTTTTATAACAACTCTTCGCTGCTGCCAAAGATTTATAGTTCTCCCTCACAACTCTACGCGCACACAATTGTTTGGCCAGTTTTCATCTGTCTCTCTGCACGCCCCATATCTGCCTATTGATCTGTATTTTGATATGTTCTCAATTTAATATGGTAGTACAACTCATAGACAGGCATTTCAATTTCTAATGACCACATGTAATATCCAAGAATTACCTCACCTGATATCTATTGCTTATTTTAAAAACTCTGGCTGAATTTCACATACAGTTACAGTCACTGGCAAAGTAAAAGCAACACTGCTTATACCAAAATATCCCTTGAAAAGACATTGAAAAAAGACTTTAGTGTCTGAAATATGCCTATTTTTCGGGGGAAAAGTGTTTTCAGATTGTTCAAAAGACACATAACTTAGGGATTTTATGAATTCTTTTTAGGGCTTCTTTAAGTATGTTCACAGGGAAAGTTAATGATAATGATAATTGTATGAAATAGAATAGATATCCATCTGACACTGGATTTGGACCTCCACTAAAGTTAACTGTTAATGACCAGTTTTTGGCTAAATAATGACAATATCTGTTCCTTATCCATTTAAACAACCTCTGTTCCGTCCTGACCTTCCTTAGATGTAAGGTATACCTCAGTATTTGGTCAACCTGAACTCTAGCACTTCAAAGGCAACACTCTATCTAAATGGTTTAAATTTAGTTCTCTCTATGATCCACAAAAATGCATAATATTACGAGCCAGAGGGCCTACTGCTCTTTAACTGACTGTCAGCTGGTTTGTTGATCCGTCAGTGAGCTTTCATCTTGGTGGACGAAAAGGTGGAGAGGGTGGAGCATGTGGCTCTCACTCCCAGCTGTTGCTGTTTGCTTTGAGTGGACAGTAATTGCGCAGACATGCTCCCATGTACACACATACAGATATTGCAGTTGGCATTCAAATGGACAACTAAAAAAAGAAATCCTGACATGGGATGTGATTATGATGACTAAGTGTTGAAGTGATGTCTGACATACAGGATATATACAGTGCAGCTCTTGTGTAGCCTCCCCACACACACACACACACACACACACACACACACACACACACACACACACACATACACATATTATACAGAAGACATCTTTGTTTCATATGGGGTAAACACTCCGATCAGTGTCAAAAGAAAGAAATACACATACTGTTCGCTAATGCTGACTTCATGTATTTTTGTGTGCACATGCTCCACATGGGATTTCATAGTGAAAGTAAATTCAGGAGTGCAAACAAACACACACGCGCAAGCACATACTGTCTCATGCCAAAGGTGTAAAGAGCTTTGTTTGGAGGGATGTAACTCCCTCCTACCTCTCTTCTCCCATGTCTCCACCTCCTCCTCCCTTTTCCTTTTTCCCCCCTTCTCTGCTTTCCTCACATCCTCTCACCCACTCATTCTCTCACCTCCTTGAAGCTTCTCTGGTCCTCTCTCTTTTCCACATTTCTAAAATACCAGTTCCTCTATTCCCATTCTTCTCTCCTTTGACAGCTGTTCTTTCTAACCTGAGTGCTTGTTTTTATCCTCTCCCCTGTCCTGACACAAACTTTCACGCACACACAAATCTGGAGGAATGTCAGGAATGTGTCTGTTCCTGCAGCATCATGTTGTTGTTATATGACTGCAACCCCAGAGCCTGAGGAGTGTGAGTGTTTTTCCAGAGCCTATGGATGGATGGACAGATGGATGGGTGGAGACATAGAATGATTGATGAAGATGCAGGACAGTGTTGACCCAGCCCTTAAAAACCCGATGCTTAATCTAAACATAAACAACAAGGTGGCAAGGATTATCTGCAACAATACCATGTTTATATTGACTTAAATATGTAAAACAATGATGAAAAATTGGATGTGTTGCAAATGAATTCATACACATTTTCAGTGCTGATTATTATTTTTTCCCTTTATTTTTCTGTGGGTTTATTCTGTTCTTTGGGTCTTAGCAACACTTGGCTGTGAAACATTTCCTTATAACATTAAGTTGCAGTTTAACAGTTTTACATACGGAGCCTTGATTAAAGTGAGAGGATTTGGGCATCTCAGCTCTTTTTCCTAGTGTAAAAAATGTACAAAATTCTTTATCAGTTTATAAAACAGACATGCCTCAAACCTCCTCCAGCATGGGATGCATAGGAGATTTATCTGGCTCCATGGATGGCTAACCTGATGGAAATGGAGATTACCTGCCTGCTCATCCTTGTTTGGCTGAGGAAGCTTAACTTCTGTCTTCACTGGTCTAACAGCTGGTGTAAACAAATATCTGTCAGTTAATGCGCATTTAGTTGGCAGGCAACACATGAGCTGCTTACTTTTGGCTAGGCAATCTGATTACTTTAACTGGAGGATGTTACGGATGCAAAATATTAACAAACAGCAGACAACTTTTCTGTCTGGATAAACGGTCGAATGCTCAAATGTCCAACTTGTGCTAAGGTAATTCTTCAGTTCAGAGTTTGTAAAAATACATTAGTTTCATGAGGTTTGTGTCATAAGTTGCGTTTTGCAGTTTAGCTACCTCGCTGAAGCTAACTTTCTTTGTAAGGCTACACTAAGTACTGCAAATAATGTTAAGCGTTAACATATTACATGTATACGGCATTCTGCTGTAGCACCCCTGGATAAACTCTAGTAGCAGTAGCTAATAGCGTTTTAGCCCGCAAGTTAACGCTAAAACATTGATACATCCATATCAAATCACAACTATCCACATCCTCATCCCATCCTCTCTGGTTGAATGGGGTGTTCATTTTTGAGTGGCTGATGATAGTAAGCACCTCACAGCCCATCTCTCTTATCAGCTAGCGAGCTGAAAGATGGAGGAGTCCATCTAACTGGATTTAAGCTTGTCTCTGTGTTTATCCCACGGATTGATAATGTTCATCTGCCGAACTCTGCTCCGCATTCTCTGCACTGCAGGGTGGTTTACAATAAATGGTGGCATCACGAGTCTGGAAGGCACAGAGTATTTGGACAATATAATATTTTACAGTTAAAGGTGTCTTGTTGAGAATTGGAGAGATAAACATAACTGTGTGCTGTAGTATTCTGCATTGACATGTTCTACATTATTCTACGTTAAAGTAGTCCCCCAATTTTTTTTTTAGCTTAATGTCACATAACTTATATTGCATTGAATAAGGAAAAATCATTCACTATGATAAGGTGTAAATAAAATCCAGCTTGAGGTCACGGTGACAGCAGACTAAGCATGAAGCCATCCCACTTGGCTACAGTATGTCCTCAAGCTACTGTGGGTTATTTAAAGCACCCCCGGGCCAGCTGAAACATACAATCCCTCTACTAAATTCTGATTTGTCCAGGGATCTCCTCCCACTCACTGGCTGGGCAGACATCCCAATCAGAAAACAACTCCTAAACACATTACACGATAAAATGTCTTTATTCAACATGAAACAGTAATGACTCCACTGAGCCCCCTCTGATATCTCCTGCCTTTACTGTTAAGGCTTAGACAACTCATTTCAGCTGCTGGTATCTGCAACCTTATCAAAAAAAAACTTCCACCCAAAAGCTTGGCCATAAAACGTATGGCAACGGATAAATAATAAGCTTTGCTATCTGGCCCTGCTCAATTTTTACCACAGCAATCTGGTAAAAGGCCCACAAAACTGCTGTTGTGGTGCAGGTCCACCTGTTAACCTCCAATTTCCATTTTCTTTTGCACAAGCTCCCAAGGTTCTTAGGCTGGTTTAGGTGCTGTTTTTTACACTTTGCAGCAATTCAAACTCAGTGAGTGCCAGAGGTCAAAGGTAGGGTACATCATAAGCCTGCTTCAGCACACAGAAAGACTGGATGGGTAAAAAAATTCCTTGACTGTAACCAATATGAATGCAAGGTTAAAGCCCTTTCTCTCCCTTCTAAGTATAAACCTCGTAAATCTGAGTAATAATTTTAATAATTTTCTCTGGCACTAATTATTGGCTTCTGCTTTAATCTCCAAGTTAATTTTTTTAAAGGAAATACCATTTGGCTTTGTGTTTGCACAGCCGTGCTGTCTGGGGGAAGAAATAACAGCAACAGCCCAGCCTGGCATCACCAGCCTATACTGCACACCACATCCCAGGGTCATAAACTTGTTTACCTCTGACCACAGGAAGATTGGGAGACAAGGTTATGAAAACCTCTTGCCTCTCATTTTGTCCAAACTCTCGGCTTGCGGGCAACCTACAGAATTAGACCCTAAACCTTTGTTGGTCCAGATTTGAAGGTTATGAAAACATTTGTAATTTATGTGTGATTCAAATGTGTAGCTGACATGCACATTTCATTTGCAGGTGAAAGATTTAGTTTCCCTAGTTCTGACTGTATATTCTTACATTGCAACATTCTGGATCATTGCTTAGTTTGGACATACTATGGATTGTGTAACAGTGGATATATTTGTATACAACACAGTATTAAGTATTTTTTTACAAATTAACTCTATAACTATTTGAGACCAAAATATAAATAAAGCATGGAAACACTCTGAAATCAGACATATTACAGGGTACTGAGATATGCATCTTAAAAACGAACTGATTGAAACCATTAAGAGTGTCGATATTCTGTGTAAAAATAAAGCAGATTTATTATTACCTGAACATGAATGATTTCCATTGAGCTGATTGCATCTAATTTGCTGAGTAAAACTATTGATTGTATGCAAAAATTGTGTTGTTTTTAAAATCCAATATAGTTTCCAGTTGAATACATCATACTGTATTGTGTAACTTTCCTTTGCATTTGCATGCACATAAGAAAAGAGAAAGTTGTACACTGTGAGGTACAAACGTGTGTAAACTACATCTGCACAGTACATTTACACCCATGGCACGAATAACTTAATATTAATCCAAAATGAAGTGTCTCATGTGGTAGAAAATCAGACAGATCAGCTCTGGAATGTGTTTAGCTGATCAGCTCTGTTTTGTCTGAGGCCTAAATGATCTTGATTTGGAATGCAAGTGTTCATAATTTATTAAGCACACTCAAAAAAAAAGTCACTGGCAACACACAATAACACTGTAGGATTCAACCCGAGCGAAAGCCAAGGATTTTTTTTCAACATTTTGGCTGACCTTCCAGACCAAAGAGCTGTTTATCTTAAATGTTAGGAAACGAAACCATTTGTGTTTGCTTGAATTATCCTTGATTGGAGCCAGATATACCACATTAGATACTAGGAAAATGTTTCTCATTCACGGTAAAATGACATATTAGATAAAGCTCTGTTGTTTTGTCACTCTATTGCACTGTTTATTGATAAGAAAACCTTTAAGAGATATTTAATATACTTGTCAAACCAAACAAAGGACAAAACACATACACATCATTCACAATTACTTTTATTTCGTTGATATTTTCTTTAAGTGGTCAAGCGGACAGACAAAAATATGCTTTTTTTCTTAAATTCAAAAGACATAAAACGGTTGTTAGATGTTGCTTCTTTGAAAGAACAAGGCTGGTCCGAGAGATGGCATACACATGATAAGACATGTCTATCAGTAGTCTCTTAATGTCAAATTGAATATATGTGTGTTGAGCTTTTTTATGAGAACACACAGGACCAAATGGCATTTCAAAATTTTGCAAAGTCAATTTGTTTGTGGGGTGGATACATGTGTACATAAACAATATTCAGTAACAAGACAGATGAGAAGGAAAAAATTGATCAGGAGAATTTACACAAATCCAAAAATCAGTCAGCTTTCCTGGAGTTATGAAAGCCAGGGAAAGCCCCAGGAATTTTCCCCCACAAAGTTAAACAAAGAAGGGATTCTGGCATGTTATCTGGAAGCTATGTCTACAACATATTTGAACACTTTTCCATTTAACATCAATTAGATGGTCAAACTAACCACTTCTCACATTCTTGTCTCTTCATTCCAGGGCTTAATGAGTCTTAAATATACTGTAAAATTGTGTATCTGTTATCATTTATGCCATGCTAGCAGAATGATGTCTAAACATTTGGCACTTCATGGCAGTAATAATGATGATGATGAATTCTGTAATTTCCTTTGATTGGTTGATTCAGTTTGACATTATGTATTTGTCATGTGGAATAATACAAACCATTTGAACAGTGCTATGAAAGCCACAATTTTAACAGTATGATAGTTTAGGGCTGCGTTGGCTGAGAAAGTTCACTTTTCAGTTGTTGTAGGTGGGAGGACTTTTGTAGGCAGTCATTTAAAAAGCGTTCCTGCTCCCACCAAAACTACCCTGGTAAAATAAAGGTAAAAAATGTATACCTTTATTTTCATGTACATATTTCATTCATATTATTTCTCTTAATTATCTCTGAGGCCACAAAGCAAACACTAGGCAAAACAGTTTCATATTCTTAAAACAAAAGAATTGCCCTCTTCCTTGAATCATGACCTCTTGTAATGCATTCATTAGAGACTCTATCACTGTAATGTGGAAACTGTAGTGTGCCGATGTATTTTCTTCATAGTGCTTTGAGGAGAAACTTGCTGATTTTTAGTTAACAAACAAAGTTTATCTTTAGTAGCCTGTGGTGTCTATGAATACCTTACATAAAACCACAATAAAAACAGATAATTGCCGATTTTTACACTGTAATATGGAAAAATGTTCCATTGTGGTGCTGTAAAACACCCTGATCTTAATTCTTATTCAACAATGAATGCTTGTTTATTAACTTGCGGTTCTTCCCATGCTTCTTGGTTGTTTTGCGTCTTTTTTTTTTTTTTGGTCTAGTTGGGTTACACTCCTTTGGCCTTTATTGTTCTCTATAGTCTTTTTCGTGGTAGTGTAAATTTCTGTGACTATCTTGTGACCAGTTGAAAGACTTAGAGAGAAAAGAGACACATAGTTTGACTGGAGCAGCCAGCCAGCTTCTCTCAGAGCAGCTGATGCTTGCAAGATGTGTGCAAAAAGGTCCCCTATCTAAAACAGAAAACCCCACACACTCCATTTCCCTTACAAGTCTATTGTATATAAACCTTTGGGGTTAGCTATACAGTGATCTGAGATTGCTCTGTCAAACAAACGCAAACTGATATAATGTCTGACAGAAGAAGTTTACCCTTTGAGGAAGTGTTACAGTCTGAGTACAATATGTCCTACATAGTGAGGGCCTGCACACTGCCCCTGTTCACCAGGTCGAACCTTCCATTTCAATATTGAATAATTTAATTAGAAACCCAAATCCTCTAACACTTCCTGTTACAGTCGTCAGCAAACTGATGTTGCCTGGCAATAGTTACATCTTATCAGAGGCAAAGTGGAGTTTGGACTAAGTTTTAGGAAGAAACAAATGAATGACTAAAAACATTTACTTTAAAAAGTTCTAGATTATCAGTGTTGCAAAACATCAGAGATATACAGTCCTGAATGTACCTACCCTGCATGGCCACAGCTGAGGGGCATAACACTGACAAAGGAAGTGGTTTTCAAGCCTACACACTGAGGTTGAAGCCTTTAAACCTCTACATGTGTCAGTGATTGTGGTTTAACAGGGTGACGGCCCATTTGGCGCTGAACAAGAACTCAACAATGTTGCCATGCTTAGCCTTGTATCTGACATGACACTGAGATTCTTAACATGCCAGGGAGGAGGAACCGATGCTACATGGGTGATTGTGAACATTAGTAAGAAATGGAGAAAGTTATGTGTGGGGCAACACCATTTCTTTCCGTCCTTCACAACAGGACATCTTTAAAGTCAAAAATTAGGCTGTCCTTTGTCCACCCTATACATCTGTTCATCCAGCTATCTGTCTGACATATGCTACCTGGGATAACCTTTTGACTTTCATGCCACAAGGAAAGAGATTTACATCCCTATTTTTGTAGTGGTGATAAAGTGAATTACTCACCCGTGTCCAATGGGTAAAATGCAACACATGCAGACATTCTCTCACATCTCCCTCTTGTCACTGTGAGGACTTTATGGGAAATGATTTTATGGAACAGGTGCTTCTGTTACAGACAGATACAGTCAGTTCAGAAGTCAGGAAGTCAGTGTGTGTCTGTGTTTCAAGAGTGGGCCAGTGTACATTATACCTGTTGGTGTATTTGGTCATGGAAAGTAATGAGCATGAGCAAAAAGAAAACAGATAAATTGGTTACTTGAATAAGCAAATAATTATAACTGTTTAAATAGTTTGTCTTTAGAGCAAGTTACTTAACTTAAACTTTACTTTATCAACATCAAATTCTGTTCAAAAAACGCTTGGCAAAAGAGATTAAAAAAGTCAGAGGTAAAGAGGAGAGACAAGAAAAAAAAGTTCAACTGTATCAAGCTGACCAACCAGGCTAATCGCCGCAAAAGAAGACAACAAGTTAACTCTTTGAAAACACGAGACCAGCAACAAAGCAAAACACTTTCAGTCAGCAGGATAACTGTCAAACACATGGCAGTCCTAATCAGAAAACCAAAGAAATATGTCTGTTTCTTTGTGTGTTTCACATTTTTGTAGAAGTGGCTGAAAAGCAGATATTCCTGCTGGCAGAGTTTGGAAGAGACCTGTCCCTCTGAATTTCCTGGTTGGACGGTAAAAGCTGTAGATATGGTTACGCTGCAGAAAGCTGAGGGGACTACACTCCAATTAGACTAAGCTGCTGCTGGCCTCGATAGCTTTCAATAGGAGACCAGATGGAACTGATATATGTGTGAGTGTGTGTATGCGTGTGTGTGTGTGTGTGTGTGTGTGTGTGTGTGTGTGTGTGTGTGTGTGTGTGTGTGTGTGTGTGTGTGTGTGTGTGTGTGTGTGCATTCAACTAACCTCATCCTGGACATTGCCACAGTTTTCCAACAATGCTAAAAGCATACATCCGTAGAAATCTAATAAAATCCATAAATTGTTCTGGTGGAATGCAGCAGTGCAATGTATGGCAAGCAGGCGACAGGAAGCAAATCAAAAACACCCACTGAAGACAGAGAGATCAAGTGTGTGTGTGTATGTGTGTGTGTACACTGTGAATGAACATGTGTATGCTTAAGGTGCCACAGTAAATCAACCAAGCTAAATTTGTACATGAAAGCAACACAATTAATGTGTTTACTAATGTAAACCTGTAATAAATAAATGAGAGGACATAACCATTATCATTATCATTTATATCATTTATTATTCTTTCCAAACTTGTTAAGTATTTATTTCTGTTTTCATAATGAGGAAGAGAAATTCAAGATTATGTAGTCATCACTTTAACACTTATAGTAAAAAGTCAAATGACAGATGAAAACAACACGAGCATGCTTCAAATTTAAGCAGTAGTATGGAACATCAGTGCCAGCGAGAGTAATCTGCAGGTGGTGCTGCTTTTACCATGACCTCGGTCTGTCAGGAATCTTGAATAAACTGCAGTAAAGACTTGACCCTATCAGCAATAAATAAGTAGTAAAATATGAAATTAAAAACCATGTAGGAAGAAAGTCATTATTATCATAATGGCTTTTAAGATGCAATAAGACCTGAGTGAAGTGCAACTGTATTGGAGTATGGCCTGTAGTATGTAGTATGGCCCAGTACCTGAAACACTTGCCGAAGTGTGCACACTGTTCCTGGGTAGATGCTGTGGTTAAATTGATTATACTGTACTTACAATATGCTATGTTTTCTATCGTCAAAGTTGCCATACCATTGCATGCTAAGGCAGTATTGCAATTGTAAGCTATGTATATATGAGCATAAAACCCAAGAGTACCAGAACACACACAGACATGGACAGTGGTACTGTTGAGAATGATGTTCAGAACTATTATTGTAATTGTTATTACAATGTTATATTTATTAATTTACTACAGGTATGAGATTGTAGAACAATGACTTTAATCGATATCTCGACTAAATAAAGAGAAATGACAAAAAACATAAACATGCTTATCTCAATTATTTTGAAGAACAATTATCTTCTCTTTTTCAGATACAGAAGAGCAAATGTTGTTCTGTGCTGCTTTTATCCAAATGATGAGAAAGTTCTGTTAAATGGATAGTCCAGTGTTTTAGTATTGCACCTTCATAAAGTTGTGTTTTTTTAATGGTCAAAATTGGTGCAGTTTAGGCCGATACCCTACAACTCCCATAATGCACCCTAACATCATCACAGTACTTGTTTTCAAACTTGGGAAAGCTCCCTACAGAACTGTTTTTACAGGCTGAGTAGTACTCCGGGTGATGAGTAAACTGGACTTAAAATCAGTGGAGTTCCCCTTAAAAATCTGTTCAAATGTCAATCTGAAAATATCTTAGAGCAATCAGTCACTTAGAATATATGTATTGTATATAAGCACTTAAGACTAAAACTCAACTGCCAGGTCACTCACTTCATTCTGTTAAGTTACATTTAGTAGCTTTTTGATTGGATCTCTGTCACACAGTGCAGTATGGGGGACTTCTATTACTTGTTAGATACATTTTTGTGTTGCTGAAAAACGGAATCTGTCATTAAAGCCCTGACTACAAGCTCAGCATCCCATTAAAACAGAATTCACAGTCTCAAAGGAGCAGGGGAATACTTAAGAAGGACTATATAACTCAAAGGAAATGAGCCGGACAGAGCACTACATTATTTCTCTTGCAGGCTCAATCTGCCCAGCAATTCATCAAGGATTTGAGCCGCAAAGCTCAGCTCAACATCAGTTTTTCAACAAAGGATGACTTTTGGGCTTGATGCTAAGACACACAAACATCCCGATGGCCTCTCCTGTGAAATGTAGTATCAGTCAGAAGTACGTTTGATGGAGGAGGTGAGTGAGGAGCCTGGACCTCTTAAATGCTATTTAATCACTTGAAGCAGCAGCAGTAACCATGCAATTCAGCACTTAGACTCCCCCTTGCTGTTTATCTCATCTTAATAATTGAGAATAAGGTTGATGGATGCGTTTAATAGCTGGAGAGAACAAGACCACTTACGCAGCCCATCAATCTCCACCTGCTAGGGGTGAAAAAAGACGAGAGCCATCTCCATATCCAAGGGTTTTGGCTGCACCTTTTAGGGTGTTTTTCTCTGAAGCATCGAGACAACCTGAGTCTTTTTTGGGGAGAAATGACAACAAGACACAAAGGACAAAGAATGAGAATGAGAGGACGGGAAGAGAAAGGGTAGGAGAGGTGGTTGGAGGAATGAGAGAAGGAGATGTGTGAATTCAAGAAGGTGAGAGCTTGCTGCATTTCTCCAGAGCAGCAAGTAGAGTGGGTTTGAAAAGAAGCATTACATCCATTTCCTTAGTGTGCTACTTTTAGCTCAGGGGTACAGTCGAAGGGAAAAGGGAAAACTGGGGACAGACAAGAAGGAGACAAGAGCAAAATGGTGAAAGAGGAAGAGAGAAGAGACATATTTCCTGAAAAGGTTACCACAAGGGTGATTCATTTCAATCTTATTTACTTTCTGATCAGAATAAGGGGTTTAACGCTGCAGACACAAAACAAAAGAGAACCCCAATTCCTATCACCTGCTGTCTTCGTTTTTTTTTTTGTTTACAGCACAAAGAACACACTGTGTATTTCCAACAGTGCTCATGAAAGTTGAGATGTTTTTGTCTGTCATGGTTTAACACACAATGATATTGATGTCAAGCATCATTTGGAGAGAGCCATGAATTACAGCCGACCAAGCAGTAATCATTCAAAAAATAGGTACAACAGGTGTAACAACTATCGAATATCTAAAAGTGAAAAGTGTATTCCAAGTTTTATTTACAAACACAGGCAGAGTAATGCAAATAACCCAGAGGAGTACACCATAAGAACCAACTAGAAACATATAGCAGCTTGGTGCAGCGTGGTGGATGTGTGTATCCACTCGGCTTCATTTTCTGGCTCATGCGAAGAAGCTTTTTTTAAGTTACACTTTACCATGAACAAATGTTTTGGTTATTTAAAGCGAGATATGTAACTTTTAAAATGCAAAATAACACATTCTTCCTCCTAAAAATTAAAAGTTGAAAGTGGCAATAAAACACGCCCTTGCTCAAGTTAATACAGGTTGGTTTTGCTGCTACAGCCCCAACTGGTCTGGTGTAGCCAACAGCTTATAATGGCTATTGTTAGTAAAGTTTAAATTGATATTAGTCTGTAACTGACATTACGGGGTCATTTTGCAAACTTTATGACTCTACCCTTCTTGTGTTGCTGTTACATTCTATTTTAGCATTTGTATTATCCAGGCATTGTCACTTATTTCCACAGTTGCCGCTGTCAAGCAAAACATGATTTAAAACTAACTTTAACCTTAACTTTAACCAAGGTGGTTTTACTTGCTTATAACTATCCGCTGGCAAAAATGTATTCATTGTGTCTTAACTAATAATCTTGTCATGATAAAGGAATATTTTCATGCAATTTGTATTCAGAAAAAAGTAGAATCTCTATATACTTCTTTCCAAATTCATATTTCCAAATAACCACTTTGAAATGCTTCCCTCACTTGCAGCATAAATGAACTGCATCCCAGTCTGGCTGGCCAGCAAACTTCATATTACTTTGCTCATAGCTCCCCTCCCCTGCTTTGCTTAGTTAAGAAATAATATGAGTGTGATGATATGAATGTGCCTATGGTAAGTAAGTGGTGAGATATCGACAGAAAACAAGAATGATCCTAATGTAATTTCCTGCCTGTGGTCAGGTCAACATCTTAATGGTATCTTTGGTTCTGAAAATTTGTTTAAACCAGGGAGGTTTTGGTACATTGTGAACTAATGTTACTCTTTTACACGCATGAGGTGGGGGGCCTGAGGAGGGAGGTTATGGGGGTAGCAGGAGGAAAGAAAAGCCAGGACAAACACCTGCTTGCAATTTTACAGGAGAGAGGAAAAAAAAATCTTCAATCTGGGCTTGGATGGCTGGCTGGCATAGGAACACGGCATCATTTTTCAGATCAATCCGATATTAAGCCTACATAAACGCCAACTTCTCTTGAGAAACGGGCCAAGTGTTGACATTTTTGAATCATGGCCAGAGGCCCTTGTACGTAGGGTTACTCTTAAGCAGAGAAATGTGATAAATGTCTTTTACAACTTTCACACTATTGGGAATTCAGCTCACCCATATGTACATTCCAGGCGAAGCTCAGTGTAATAAAATATCAAAAGAAGACAAGCTGTCTGTGCCACTGTTCTGCTGTTAAAGTCTGTGATGGGATTTAAAATGGGTGGGGTGGCTTCAGGCCCGGTTCCAGAGCAAATGACTTAGGGTGAATCTGAAATTAGTGGGGGTGCACTAGTGCGGACACCTCAAAGTGATCATCTGCCAAAACCTGATTATCGCCCAGTTTATACACATCTACGGATGCTTTTATCTGAATTAAACAGTCATAACATTCAAATAAACATAACTTTATGTCTCTCCGTGGTAATAGTAAAGGTATGTCTTTTTGGAACTTTAATGTTTCTTGTAACAAAATGATCAAAGCCAAAGAAGTGTTTGCAGTTTATAGCGTAATCAGGCATGACATTTACATTATTAATAGGCAATACTCTAGTGTTGTTTGTTTCCGATGTTTAAATGTATTTGGAATTTCTAATATCCTTGTTTAGGCCGCCTATATTTGGAAACTAGACTGTAATTAACATGAACTACACATTGATCGTATATAGTAGAACACCAGGAAACAGTCGTAAACAGTGGTAAGAGAATACTCCCCTGTATAGACAAGTTGGGTATGTTGTTTAAACACACCTGCACAGGCTCTCCTCTACCAAAGTGTTCGCACTTGTTGAAGTTGCATGCCAAGGGGTGGGGGCGAGTCTGGCAGTGTGAGTGAGCTGGTGGTAGTAGGTGCTAAAGTTGAGACGGCTAAGCTAACATCGGCTGGGTATTTATAATGACTTTGCTACTGGTAACGTTACCGTTGTGTCCATGATCTAACTTGGCGTCTGCAGCTGTGGAGGCTGTGTTGCTGCCAGTGCTCAACATCGGCCTCCATAACCATTTTCGAATAGCCATGTAAAAATATTATATGGACAATTAGCAAACACTAGTAGACTGAAGTTGCCAAGCCACGGTTAGAAGCAACCAAGCACAGCTGCGAAGACCGATACAATGCAGCAGACCTGCACAATTTCGATTGCCATTTTACAGAGTGAACTGCATGATGGGCAGACTAACCATCATGCAGTGCACTCAGCAAGAGTTCCCACACACCACTCCCAATTAAATGACGATACATTTATTATTAAAATTTCAACGGAGGGCGCAAAATATTACACTGAAGGTGCAATGCATGCTTTTGCACCCCTGTAGAACCGGACCTGAGCTGCTTGTCTTCTTTTGGTGGATCCCCACAACAAAAGAGTTGTTTAGTCTACCCATTGGGACACTAAGTTCAGTCAAGTCTAAAAGATTAACAACCCATTATGAATTATGCTGACACTTTCTGGAATTATGCAAATATCTTCCCTTAATGTTCTGCAACAGGCCAGATCTTTAAAAGATAATACTTCTTTAAATAATAGGGTGATTGGATTTATAGATGACATGTCAAAAGAGTAGTCACACTGGGTATTTAACCACTAAAACCATGAAGGCAGTCATTACTTCCCCACATTCAATTACCAGCTTTCCCTTTAAGTATAATCCGAAAACCAATTTTGATTTCACCAACTCGTACTCTTAGATAAAACTTTTTTTTCAGCTGCCTGCGGTTAAGTGTCTGTATACGTCTTTATGAGGATATTGTAGTGCTTTTCGGTGCATTCATGTATCCGTGTATGTACTGTCCTGTATTTGTGTTTGCATGTGTTTATGTGAACATTCAGAGGCTGCTGTGGATTTGGAGATTTGAAGCATCCCAAACCACAGTGAATTGGACCTCTGAGTCTGTACTGTCTCTCAGTCTCAGGCTGTATTCTGACTTTTTGGCTTCATCAAGAGTGAAGATATCAAAAGACAACCATCTGGTTCTCTCAACTTCCCCTCCCTCTCTGCCTCTGTCTCCGTATTTTTCTCCCTTTCTATCTCCACTTCTCCACATATGTCATTGCCTCCCAGTCAAGAGAGAAATAAATTTCATATACCATGTGAGGAGGACCAATCCAGGGAACTTAAACATAACTAAAACATTTGACATTCAATTTTCCAAAAACACACCTATTTTGACATTTCCCATTAACTGTGTGTGTGTGTATATATATATTTTTTATTTTATTTTTTTTATTTATTTTTTTTACAATGAAAATATGTGAAAAATGTCAACTGTGATATTCAGTAAGAAAACAATTCATAGTAGACGTTGACAGATTTTTGAGATAGATTTTTTTCCACTAGAAAACATGATTGAATTTGATTATACTTATGTAGTCATTGCACACATTGATGCAGATGCTGACATCTTACCAATTTTAGAAAAGCCTTATGATCCAACACCCCTGCTCTTTAACCCACACTACTGGCACACAAACATTTGAATGCACATTTGCATGCACACACACAAAACCTTATACAGCTGTCAGACACCAATACACACGCACAGATGTCATCTCCACCTGGAAGCAGATCCTCCACCATCCGCATGGTGAACTATGTGCAAAGATTTCATGGTGACTGCACTTAGTGTACATTTCTCTGGAGCTGGACCACGACCTGCAGCAGGGCTGCTGTCTGCCAAGGCTCTACAGTTTAGCCCATCTTCAACTGATAAGAAGAATCTTCCAGAACAATGCGTCCAATTGTGTACTTAAGGGTCTGATGGGTGACTGAGGAGCCGTGCAGATATGCACACATCCAGTCTTAAGGAACTATGAAAACAAACTATTTTTTTTTGGTTTATTTATGCATTCCTTTTTGACTGAGTAGTTTGACAGTGTAAGTGTCTCTCCAATACAACCTCAGAGATGCAGGACCAACAAAGAGAAGTGGAGTAAAGTAATTCAGCCACAGGTTCATTCTGATGCTCAGGCCAATAAGAAGTAGAACAGTTTGAGCTTAAAGAAGCTAAGTAGAAACAGGGGTATAACACAAGCCAAGAATGTATTACATTACATTAGTTGCTTGGGGGTATCTAACATTATGGTTCCAGGATACCATATGCTACTGGAACCAACGTTGCAGACACAATGTCATTCATAACAATATCAGTGACACGCCATGTCATGACAAATCTTTGTATCTCCTTTTTTTAACATCAGGTACATATACAGTATGCCCTATTAGCAGATCATTCAGCACCCTGGACAGCGAATATGTAATTACACAAGACACGATCAAAATCCAAAAGCTAATTTTACATACAATATGAGCACATTTGTTGCCACTGTCAAACATAATTTTGACAAATTACAGATGTGATTACAATGCTTCCTTGTTGATCCTCTGGAACTGTAAACTTACAGTCCATTCAGTGTCTGTTTAGCCCGATTAAGGAAGCACAAAAATGTTAGACAAATACAGATATTTACATATGTGTATATTTTTGAATTTTAAAACAACATGACAATAAGGTTTGAGACCTACATGTAATAAATTCTATCACTTATCATTGGTATTAGTATATGTTTAACAAGAATTAATCCATGCACTCATTCCCAGAAAGCTTGTGCACAATTTTATCTGAAATCTGATGCTGCTGCACAACATGGAGTTTTTGCTACAATCTTGTCTCTGACATGACTTGCTGTACACGGGTCTCGTACCTTTCTCACCACAGACAGAGATCTCTAGAGGCGTTATCAGTCAGACCACTTAAACACTTGGGCCCAGGAACAATGGGTCTCCTCATAATTCTCTTTAAATCTCTGCAAGATAAAGTTCTGCTAGCTTCCTTTTGTGTGGCGACAGACACCAGTATATGAGTAGAGATGAAAGGATAGTCTTTCAACACTGAACGGAAACAAACAGGCTGAAGAGCCCAAGCATACTTCCAACCCCCTCCTCTCTCTCCACTTCTCCCTCCTTTCCTCTCCTACGTGCTCTCTTTCCATCAGTCATAGGGGAGTCCTCCAAATCATCAGTCAAGCATGCACAGGGTCGATGCAAAGATGTTAGCTGTTAGTCGGAGGGTGCTTGGGGCTTTGTTTCAATCATCTAAAGTTACCTGGATGTAAAAGATTTCCTAAATTATCTGAGCACTAAGTTCCCATTAGACTCTTCTTCTTTTGATCATGGTACTCATATGGCTTTTGAGAAAAATCAATGACATTTCTTTTTATGGAAAAACTGAAGCCCTGTGTTTATACAAAATAAAATAAATAAATATCTGCATCTTGGATATGCTTGGATATACTTCTTTTGGCTTTTATGTGAGGAGAGATGGAAGACCAGAGATAAGACACAAAATCAGGATTTTTACAAGTAATGTAAACAAAGAAAATGTTGTCTGTCTAGCCACTATGTACTGTCTCAGTACACTGCAGAAACCGGCAACTGATTGGAGATACAATGCACACGCACACATACACATCTAATGTTCAATATTATCATAAATATAGCTTGTGTATGGATAAGATTGTCGGTATATAATAATCATTTTTAGTAACACCAGTGCAACATAGCAGGGCCTAAATAACAATGTCTCAAAACATTTCTGGGACTTTCCTGGTACATGATTGCAGCACATGGATGCAGATAGAATCGCCATTATCCAGCATTTTTGGCTGCCAACAGTAGCTAACACAGAATACAGCCAATAAAAGATTCTCCCATTCTTACTCACCACAATTACTCATCAAGATGGAGACATGTTTTCATTTTTTCATTTTCATTTTTTATCTCTTTTTTGACCAATCTGTAATTGTCAATTTCCTGCAGTCTTCACCTGCAACATGAGCAGAGGTTCACAATATTTTCCTTAGATACCCCAGCCCTCCTCTGCGCAGGTGCTCCACCCAACCAGTAGGATTCACCAGTGTAATAATCCACAGTTAGAGTAAGGTCATGATCCGACACCGGCTTCCCACCCACAAAGTCTTCCTCATCTGATAGATTGCACATGGTGGGGAAAGTGTTTTGTTTCTGTTGATCTGATGTTTGCTGTTGCTGGGTAATGAGGGAACCACACCATCATATTTAGTTCATTACTGAGACAAATGCACTGAATCTGAGTCTTAATTGGAATGGCATTTTATTGCTTGTTAATTTCGCCAAGCTCACAGCTGCAACAGTAAAAGACACACTATCAGAAAAAGTCAACAAGGATAATGTGGGTGCATGAAGGTAATTGATTACACTCAAAGAACTTATTAAACTTTACATACAACAAAATACTGCATATCACATTCTGGCTAACATATGAATACCATTCAATTATGAGTTGTTCAGAGGAGAGGAGCTAAATAGTGTGTGTCACAATTTAGAAAAGCTGAGGAAAATCAGATTTACTACCACATAACACACACACACACACACACACACACACACACACACACACACACACACACATAGTCATACAATTTACTGACAAAACACATGTACTGTATGTTGAGTAAGTTTCCTGTGATACACTCAGTACAGTAGTAGCTTTCTCTGTGGTACATACAAGAAAAAAACCGAAGAGATAATCAAATGAAAGATATTTCTATGGCCCATCTCACCTTCTGACATCTTGAAGGCCTGGACAAATCAGAAAGTGGCACAGCAAATTTCAGCAAGTTGCAGCTGTCTGGTGAGTACTGGCAGAGCTACTTGGTGAACTACTGTAGCTACCATCCTTATAGCCGGGAACATGCTAGCACTAGTAACAACAGCTTCTTTCTTATTTCCTCTGTACTATGCC
This sequence comes from Xiphias gladius, assembly GCF_016859285.1. NCBI lineage: Eukaryota > Metazoa > Chordata > Actinopteri > Istiophoriformes > Xiphiidae > Xiphias > Xiphias gladius. Next base: position 10,069,107 of record NC_053421.1, read on the forward strand.
GTTTACTCCCCACTGGCATGTTGCTTGCTAAGTGTCTGTTATCAAGAATGTTAGCTTGGTTAAAAAGCTCAGACAGTTTATTCAAAAGAGTATTTGTAGCATTGACTCCTCCCTAATAACTGTCTGCAAACCATTCCTTTTTATGTGGAGCAGGTTATCGATCGACAAACGAGGTTAAATGAAAGTGGATGGTAGAATACAGCTAGCTACAATAGTTTCCTCCATTTTGAGATCTCAGGCTCTGTGTTCCCACAAAGCAAATCCACTGATCATGGTGATTCCATTTGAATGAACTGATTTCAGGTCTTAATGCAGGATTTCACAGTTTTAAGGTAAGAAGTCAGTGCAAGCTGTTAGAACAAATCCTCTTCTCCCACCAGTTACTTCTCCTGTCAACCTCTTATTGTTCCTCATGACCTCAAAGACATTCACACAACTTCAACACTGACTTCATTCAGTGGCCCAGACAGTCTCAAGCCCTCCTGTCATGAAGAACCTACGTACGTATGATAGAAGAAAGCAAAAGATGAAAGCAGGACACATCACTCCAGAGAGCTTCTCTTTGCTCTGCAACGCACTCTGCTCATCAATGAAGGACTTTAACTTCAAACAGTCACAGTCAGGCCAGAGAAAGACACACAGGAAAACAAAGCACCATTCAGCGACTTTTGATCCTGTCACTCTGTCCGATTCACCCATTAATAGCTTGAAAAATGTTGCTTTTAACAACCAACATTTTTAAAAGTTTTGTCTGGGCACTAAGGTACCATACTTTTGCTGTCATACAAAGCACTTTTGTGAATTTGCATTGAATTGAATGCTTTTTGTATACGCAACTTTGAGTGCATGTTATCACTAATTAGTCATTTTTATTTTTTTTCCTGGAAAGACAATAAAATACTTTTTCAGTGTTCACTTTTTAACAACAGGGGGATCTTTTTGTATTTATATGTTTTAACGTAACCAAGTCATACATCTTTTCCACAGGAGAAATATTTTAAGCATGCTTTAGCCAAAATCCAGCATGACTGAATGGAGATGTTTGATTTTATTTGTTAGAATGATCCTTTTGTTGAGGAAATTACTGCTTTTAATAACACAGGAGAAAAATAATTCAGACAGGATTACTTTCTCTCAGACAAATCTCCCTCCAGACAAGAGCATTAGACTATTTGTTCACCAAAGGCTATTTAATATCTTTCTAATTCTCACCATTCCCTGGTTGCTCTGCTTATCTGTACTCATATTTTCCGCTGTCCCGCTTAAGTTTCAACAATCACTAAAACAAACCCACAGAACTGGAAAACAAACCTAGGAACAGTTTTAGGTTGCACCCAAACACAGAGTTCAGGTGAGCCTTTCCTGTGTTATCTCCTTGAGTTTGATTGTCATTTCTCTACAAGGCGAGAATCAGCCAGCATGGAGGATCACTCCTGGTGCTGTGCTGAGCGTCAATGTGGAACTGATTCAGGAAGCAGGGAGACATGGTGGTT